>NW_025748490.1:0-30000 GCF_021184085.1 Oncorhynchus gorbuscha
ATTATTGTTCTAAACGTGTTTCCAGAGTATTATTGTTCTAACCGTGTTCCCAGAGTATTCCAGAGTATTATTGTTCTAACCATGTTTCAGAGTATTATTGTTCTAAACGTGTTTCCTAATATTCAGAGTATTATTGTTCTAACCGTGTTCCCAGCTGTATTCCAGAGTATTGTTCTAACCATGTTCCCCAGTATTCCAGAGTATTATTGTTCTAACCGTGTTCAGTATTCCAGAGTATTGTTGTTCTAACCGTGTTTCCAGAAGTAAGTAGTATTGTTCTAACCGTGTTTCCCTTCAGAGCGTCTCCATATCCTCCAAACAGCAGAGCCTGAGCCCTGAGGAAGGCCTTGGCCACGCCCACACCTGCTGGACGCTTTGCCTGGCGTTTCAGACACACAACTTCAGACCTGATACCTGGTACACACACACACACACACACACACACACACACACACACACACACACACACACACACACACACACACACACACACACACACACACACACACACACACACACACACACACACACACACACACACACACACACACACACACACACACACACACACACACACACACACACACACACACACATTGTCACATAGACACATTGTTACACAGACACACAAGTCCACACACAATTTACACACACACAATATCTAAATTTGCTTACTTGCTCAAATGCAATAGGTCGTGAAACCAGGCATGCAAACACACATGCACGCACTCACGCACACACGCACGCACGCACGCACACACACACACACACACACACACACACACACACACACACACACACACACACACACACACACACACACACACACACACACACACACACACACACACACACACACACACACACACATTCACATTACCACATCTGCTGAGTATCTTCTTCAGGTCTTAGAAGGGAGACTCAGTCTACATTCACACATTACCACATCTGCTGGTATCATTAATTCTTCAGGTCCAACTAATCAATCAATCAGGGAGACTCAATCAATCAGTGTTGGTGTCTACATTCAGAATCACCACGTCCTCTAACCCCCGGCTTCTCACTCTCTGGATCAATACATCAACACATTAATCAATACATCAATACATCAATCAACTAATCAATCAATCAGTCAGTCAACAAACCAACCAATCAACTAATCAATCAATCAGTCAGTCAACAAACCAACCAATCAACTAATCAATCAATCAGTCAGTCAACAAACCAACCAATCAACTAATCAATCAATCAGTCAGTCAACAAACCAACCAATCAACTAATCAATCAATCAGTCAGTCAACAAATCAACCAATCAACTAATCAATCAATCAGTCAGTCAACAAACCAACCAATCAACTAATCAATCAATCAATCAGTCAGTCAACTAACCAACCAATCAACTAATCAATCAGTCAGTCAACCAACCAACCAATAAACTAATCAATCAGTCACTCAACAAACCAACCAATCAACTAATCAATCAGTCAGTCAACAAACTAACCAATCAACTAATCAATCAGTCAGTCAACCAACCAACCAATCAACTAATCAATCAATCAGTCAGTCAACAAACCAACTAATCAATCAGTCAGTCAGTAAATCCACAAAAACAGTCTGTCCGTCTGTCCACCCGTCCATCCGTCTGTCCATCAGTCAGTTATTATCCGATGTGATCTCACAGTATACTGTATGATTCATACTGCCCTGCAGGTCCTGGCTGCTTGTCTGAGGGATGAAACACCATTAGAACCTTATAGAAACCATGGAGACGCTGTAGTTACTGTCCATCAGTCAGTTATTATCCGATGTGGTCTCACAGTATACTGTATGATTCATACTGCCCTGCAGGTCCTGGCTGCTTGTCTGAGGGATGAAACACCATTAGAACCTTATGGAAACCATGGAGACGCTGTAGTTACTGTACCTCTGTCAGACTGGAGTGGACTCCTATGAGGAAGGGCATCGGAGCACTGAGAGACAGACAGACAGAGAGAGGTTGAGTGCTTTAACATATACATATCTGTGTGTGTGTGTGTGTTTTCTCTCTCTCTGACCAGCAGTAGTCCAGTAGGTGTGTGTGTGTGTTTTCTCTCTCTCTGACCAGCAGTAGTCCAGTAGGTGTGTGTGTGTGTTCTCTCTCTCTGACCAGCAGTAGTCCAGTAGGTGTGTGTGTGTGTGTTTTCTCTCTCTCTGACCAGCAGTAGTCCAGTAGGTGTGTGTGTGTGTGTTTTCTCTCTCTGACCAGCAGTAGTCCAGTAGGTGTGTGTGTGTGTGTTCTCTCTCTCTGACCAGCAGTAGTCCAGTAGGTGTGTGTGTGTGTGTGTGTGTGTGTGTGAGTGTGTGTGTGTGTGTTTTCTCTCTCTCTGACCAGCAGTAGTCCAGTAGGGTGTGTGTGTGTGTGTGTGTGTGTGTGTGTGTGTTCTCTCTCTCTGACCAGCAGTAGTCCAGTAGGTGTGTGTGTGTAGTAGGTGTGTGTGTGTGTTTTCTCTCTCTGACCAGCAGTAGTCCAGTAGGTGTGTGTGTGTGTTCTCTCTCTGACCAGCAGTAGTCCAGTAGGTGTGTGTGTGTGTGTTCTTCTCTCTGACCAGCAGTAGTCCAGTAGGTGTGTGTGTGTGTTGTTCTCTCTCTCTGACCAGCAGTAGTCCAGTAGGTGTGTGTGTGTTTTCTCTCTGACCAGCAGTAGTCCAGTAGGTGTGTGTGTGTGTTTTTCTCTCTCTGACCAGCAGTAGTCCAGTAGGTGTGTGTGTGTTTTCTCTCTCTCTGACCAGCAGTAGTCCAGTAGGTGTGTGTGTGTTTTCTCTCTCTCTGACCAGCAGTAGTCCAGTAGGTGTGTGTGTGTGTGTGTGTTTTCTCTCTCTCTGACCAGCAGTAGTCCAGTAGGTGTGTGTGTGTGTGTGTTTTCTCTCTCTCTGACCAGCAGTAGTCCAGTAGGTGTGTGTGTGTGTTTTCTCTCTCTCTGACCAGCAGTAGTCCAGTAGGTGTGTGTGTGTTCTCTCTCTCTGACCAGCAGTAGTCCAGTAGGTGTGTGTGTGTGCGTGTTTTCTCTTTCTCTGACCAGCAGTAGTCCAGTAGGTGTGTGTGTGTGTGTGTTTTCTCTTTCTCTGACCAGCAGTAGTCCAGTAGGTGTGTGTGTGTCTGTTCTCTCTCTCTGACCAGCAGTAGTCCAGTAGGTGTGTATGTGTGTGTGTATGTGTGTGTGTGTGTTCTCTCTCTGACCAGCAGTAGTCCAGTAGGTGTGGGGGCAGGACAGGTATGAAGATGTGTTGCCAGTACATGGGGTAGAGCACAGCACTGAGGGCATGAACACACGCTGTCAACTGGAGCGGAGAGATGGGGAGAGAGAGAGAGAGAGGGGGGAGGGAGAGAGAGAGGGGAGAGAGAGAGAGGTGGGAGGGAGAGAGAGAGGGGGGAGAGAGAGAGGTGGGAGGGAGAGAGAGGGGGAGAGAGAGAGAGGTGGGAGGGAGAGAGAGGGGGAGAGAGAGAGGTGGGAGGGAGAGAGGGGGGAGAGAGAGGTGGGAGGGAGAGACAGAGGGGAGAGAGAGAGGTGGGAGGGAGAGACAGAGGGGGGGTGGGGAGGGAGAGACAGAGGGGGAGAGAGAGAGAGGTGGGAGGGAGAGACAGAGGGGAGAGAGAGAGAGGTGGGAGGGAGAGAGAGAGGTGGGAGGGAGAGACAGAGGGGGAGAGAGAGAGAGAGGTGGGAGGGAGAGAGAGGGGGAGAGAGAGAGGTGGGAGGGAGAGAGAGAGGTGGGAGGGAGAGACAGAGGGGGAGAGAGAGAGAGAGGTGGGAGGGGGTAGGGAGGGAGAGAGGGAGAGAGAGAGAGGTGAGAGGGAGAGACAGAGGGGGAGAGAGAGAAAGGTGGGAGGAGAGAGAGAGGTGGGAGGGATGGAGAGAGATGGGGGGTGGGAGGGAGGTGGGAGGGGGGAGGGAGAGGGGTGGGAGAGAGGAGAGTGGTGGGAGGAGAGAGACAGAGGGGGAGAGAGGGAGGGAGGGAGAGAGGGAGGAGAGAGAGAGGTGGGAGGAGAGAGAGAGGTGGGAGGGAGGGAGGGAGGTGGAAGGGAGAGAGAGAGGTGGGAGGGAGGAGGGAGGTGGAAGGGAGAGAGAGGTGGGAGGGAGAGAGAGAGGTGGAATGGAGGAAGAGAGGTGGGAGGGAGAGACAGAGGGGGTAGAGAGAGAGATGGGAAGGAGAGAGAGGTGGGAGGGAGGGAGGGAGAGAGGTGGGGGAGGGAGAGAGGTGGGGGGGGGGGAGGTGGGGGAGAGAGAGGTGGGAGAGAGGGAGAGAGGTGGGGGGAGAGAGAGGTGGGAGAGGGAGAGAGGGGAGAGAGGGAGAGAGGGAGGAGAGAGAGAGGTGGGAGGGAGGAGGGAGAGGGGTGGGAGGGAGGGAGGGAGGGAGAGAGGGAGGGAGAGAGGAGAGAGGTGGGGGGAGAGAGAGAGGTGGGAGAGAGGGAGAGAGGTGGGGGAGAGAGGAGGTGGGAGAGAGGGAGAGAGGGAGAGAGGGAGGGAGAGAGAGGTGGGGGAGGTGGGGGAGAGAGAGAGAGGTGGGAGAGAGGGAGAGAGGGAGAGAGGGAGGAGAGAGAGAGGTGGGAGAGAGGGAGAGAGAGAGGTGGGAGGAAGGAGCCCAATCAGAACAGCATACGTTTATGTTAGAAATTACGGAAAGCAACTTTTGAGAATGGGTTGAATGAAGTTTTGTGAGTTGTTGATGTATAGTGTGTGTGTGTGTATCCTCACTGTGCTGAGTTTGCTGGAGAGGATGAGGATGCGTCTCTCAAACAACATGCTGGCATAGAGCTGGAGGAGGTTAGACACATCTACCGCTACCACCAACTCTGTCAGGTTCCTCTGTAACACACACACACACACACACACACACACACACACACACACACACACACACACACACACACACACACACACACACACACACACACACACACACACACACACACACACACACACACACACACACACACAGTATTAAAACAATAGGCAATTAAAAAACAATTAACCTAAAGCATTCAGGTCCCGCTGTACTGTAAGACCTGTCGTTACCATGGAGACTTTATAATATAATAATATTATATATAATGTATTATAATCTTCCTGTGGTGATCTCTCTGTCAATGTTAAGACAGGGGTTATCTATGAGATGTATAATCAATGTTAAGACAGGGGTCATCTATGAGATGTATAATCAATGTTAAGACGGGTCATCTATGAGATGTATAATCAATGTTAAGACAGGGGTCATCTGAGATGTATAATCAATGTTAAGATCTATGAGATGTATAATCAATGTTAAGACAGGGTCATCTATGAGATGTATAATCAATGTTAAGACGGGTCATCTATGAGATGTATAGTATAATCAATGTTAAGACAGGGGTCATCTATGAGATGTATAATCAATGTTAAGACAGGGGTCATCTATGAGATGTATAATCAATGTTAAGACAGGGTCATCTATGAGATGTATAATCAATGTTAAGACAGGGGTCATCTATGAGATGTATAATCAATGTTAAGACAGGGGTCATCTATGAGATGTATAATCAATGTTAAGACAGGGGTCATCTATGAGATGATGTATGAGATGTATAATCAATGTTAAGACAGGGTCATCTATGATATGTATAATCAATGTTAAAACGGGTCATCTAAGAGATGTATAGTATAATCAATGTCAAGACAGGGGTCATCTATGAGATGTATAGTATAATCAATGTTAAAACGGGTCATCTATGAGATGTATAATATAATCAATGTTAAGACAGGGGTCATCTATGAGATGTATAATCAATGTCAATAATCAATGTTAAGATCAATGTTAAGGGTCATCTATGAGATGTATAATCAATGTTAGGGGTCATCAGATGTATAATCAATGTTAAACAGGGGTCATCTATGAGATGTATAGTATAATCAATGTTAAGACAGGGGTCATCTATGAGATGTATAATCAACATTAAGACAGGGGTCATCTATGAGATGTATAATCAATGTTAAGACAGGGGTCATCTATGAGATGTATAATCAATGTTAAGACAGGGTCATCTATGAGATGTATAATAATCAATGTTAAGACAGGGGTCATCTATGAGATGTATAATCAATGTTAAGACAGGGGTCATCTATGAGATGTATAATCAATGTTAAGACAGGGGTCATCTATGAGATGTATAATCAATGTTAAGACAGGGGTCATCTATGAGATGTATAATCAATGTTAAGACAGGGGTCATCTATGAGATGTATAATCAATGTTAAGACAGGGGTCATCTATGAGATGTATAATCAATGTTAAGACAGGGGTCATCTATGAGATGTATAATCAATGTTAAGACAGGGGTCATCTATGAGATGTATAATCAATGTTAAGACAGGGGTCATAAGACAGGGGTCATCTATGAGATGTATAATCAATGTTAAGACAGGGGTCATCTATGAGATGTATAATCAGCATGTTAAGACAGGGGTCATCTATGAGATGTATAATCAATGTTAAGACAGGGGTCATCTATGAGATGTATAATCAATGTTAAGACAGGGTCATCTATGAGATGTATAATCAGTCATCTATGAGATGTAAGACAGGGGTCATCTATGAGATGTATAATCAGCATGTTAAGACAGGGGTCATCTATGAGATGTATAGTATAATCAATGTTAAAACGGGTCATCTATGAGATGTATAATATAATCAATGTTAAGACAGGGGTCATCTATGAGATGTATAGTATAATCAATGTTAAAACGGGTCATCTATGAGATGTATAATATAAGACAGGGGTCATCAGATGTATTAAGACAGGGGTCATCTAAGAGATGTATAGTATAATCAATGTCAAGACAGGGGTCATCTATGATATGTATATTATAATCAATGTTAAGACAGGGGTCATCTATGAGATGTATAATCAATGTTAAGACAGGGGTCATCTATGAGATGTATAATCAATGTTAAGACAGGGGTCATCTATGAGATGTATAATCAATGTTAAGACAGGGGTCATCTATGAGATGTATAATCAATGTTAAGACGGGTCATCTATGAGATGTATAGTATAATCAATGTTAAGACAGGGGTCATCTATGAGATGTATAATATAAGCATTAAGACAGGGGTCATCTATGAGATGTATAGTATAATCAATGTTAAGACAGGGGTCATCTATGAGATGTATAATCAATGTTAAGACAGGGGTCATCTATGAGATGTATAATCAATGTTAAGACAGGGGTCATCTATGAGATGTATAGTATAATCAATGTTAAGACAGGGGTCATCTATGAGATGTATAGTATAATCAATGTTAAGACAGGGGTCATCTATGAGATGTATAATCAATGTTAAGACAGGGGTCATCTATGAGATGTATAGTATAATCAATGTTAAGACAGGGGTCATCTATGATATGTATAATCAAGTCATCTAAGAGATGTATAGTATAATCAATGTCAAGACAGGGGTCATCTATGAGATCAATGTTAAACGGGTCATCTATGAGATGTATAATCAATGTTAAGACAGGGTCATCTATGAGATGTATAATCAATGTCAAGACAGGGGTCAATGTTAAGTATAATCAATGTTAAGGGGTCATCTATGAGATGTATAATCAATGTTAAGACAGGGGTCATCTATGAGATGTATAATCAATGTTAAGACAGGGGTCATCTATGAGATGTATATAATCAATGTGAAGACAGGGGTCATCTATGAGATGTATAATCAATGTTAAGACAGGGGTCATCTATGAGATGTATAATCAATTTTAAGACAGGGGTCATCTATGAGATGTATAATCAATGTTAAGACAGGGGTCATCTATGAGATGTATAATCAATGTTAAGACAGGGGTCATCTATGAGATGTATAATCAATGTTAAGGGGTCATCTATGAGATGTATAGTATAATCAATGTTAAGACAGGGTCATCTATGAGATGTATAATCAATGTTAAGGGGTCATCTATGAGATGTATAATCAATGTTAAGACAGGGGTCATCTATGAGATGTATAATCAATGTTAAGACAGGGGTCATCTATGATGATGTATAATCAATGTTAAGACAGGGGTCATCTATGAGATGTATAATCAATGTTAAGACGGGTCATCTATGAGATGTATAATCAATGTTAAGACAGGGGTCATCTATGAGATGTATGTATAATCAATGTTAAGACAGGGGTCATCTATGAGATGTATAATCAATGTTAAGACAGGGGTCATCTATGAGATGTATAGTATAATCAATGTTAAGACAGGGGTCATCTATGAGATGTATAATCAATGTTAAGACAGGGGTCATCTATGAGATGTATAATCAATGTTAAGACAGGGGTCATCTATGAGATGTATAATCAATGTTAAGACAGGGGTCATCTATGAGATGTATAATCAATGTTAAGACAGGGGTCATCTATGAGATGTATAATCAATGTTAAGACAGGGGTCATCTATGAGATGTATAATCAATGTTAATCAATGTTAAGACAGGGGTCATCTATGAGATGTATAATCAGCATTAAGACAGGGGTCATCTATGAGGGTATAATCAATGTTAAGACAGGGGTCATCTATGAGATGTATAATCAGCATTAAGACAGGGGTCATCTATGAGATGTATAATCAATGTTAAGACAGGGGTCATCTATGAGATGTATAATCAGCATTAAGACAGGGGTCATCTATGAGATGTATAATCAATGTTAAGACAGGGGTCATCTATGAGATGTATAATCAATGTTAAGACAGGGGTCATCTATGAGATGTATAATCAATGTTAAGACAGGGGTCATCTATGTGATGTATAATCAATGTTAAGACAGGGGTCATCTATGAGATTAAGACAGGGTATGAGATGTATAATCAACATTAAGACAGGGGTCCTCTATGAGATGTATAATCAATGTTAAGACAGGGGTCATCTATGAGATGTATAATCAATGTTAAGACAGGGGTCATCTATGAGATGTATAATCAATGTTAAGACAGGGGTCATCTATGAGATGTATAATCAATGTTAAGACAGGGGTCATCTATGAGATGTATAATCAATGTTAAGACAGGGGTCATCTATGAGATGTATAATCAATGTTAAGACAGGGGTCATCTATGAGATGTATAATCAATGTTAAGACAGGGGTCATCTATGAGATGTATAATCAATGTTAAGACAGGGGTCATCTATGAGATGTATAATCAATGTTAAGACAGGGGTCATCTATGAGATGTATAATCAATGTTAAGACAGGGGTCATCTATGAGATGTATAATCAATGTTAAGACAGGGGTCATCTATGAGATGTATAATCAATGTTAAGACAGGGGTCATCTATGAGATGTATATACTTATCGCTGGAAACTGACTAATTGCCTTGAGCATATTTTAGTATGTTTGTACTCATATAAGTAGCCTAGCAACAGTAAAGAATGTGTTCTGAGTCAGATGGAATTATCTACAGTATGTGTAAAGATGGAATGATCTACAGTATGTGTAAAGATGGAATGATCTACAGTATGTGTAAAGGTGGAATGATCTACAGTATGTGTAAAGGTGGAATGATCTACAGTATGTGTAAAGGTGGAATGATCTACAGTATGTGTAAAGGTGGAATGATCTACAGTATGTGTAAAGGTGGAATGATCTACAGTATGTGTAAAGATGGAATGATCTACAGTATGTGTAAAGGTGGAATGATCTACAGTATGTGTAAAGATGGAATGATCTACAGTATGTGTAAAGGTGGAATGATCTACAGTATGTGTAAAGATGGAATGATCTACAGTATGTGTAAAGGTGGAATGATCTACAGTATGTGTAAAGGTGGAATGATCTACAGTATGTGTAAAGATGGAATGATCTACAGTATGTGTAAAGGTGGAATGATCTACAGTATGTGTAAAGGTGGAATGATCTACAGTATGTGTAAAGATGGAATGATCTACAGTATGTGTAAAGGTGGAATGATCTAAACAGTATGTTTAAAGATGGAATGATCTACAGTATGTGTAAAGGTGGAATGATCTAATAGTATGTGTAAAGATGGAATGATCTAGCACTGTCTTAAAGGTGAATTCTATGTCATTATATGATCTCTGTATGTTAAAGATGGAATGATCTACAGTATGTGTAAAGGTGGAATTTATAAAGATGGAATGATCTACAGTATGTGTAAAGATGGAATTATCTCAGTATGTAAAGATGGAATGATCTACAGTTTTATATCTCTAAACAGGATCTTTCCATAACGGTGATAGGATTGTTCTAATAGATTGTAAACTACTGCCCTTAGCACTGTTTTATATCATTATTATATTATCTCTGTATGTTATAGCTTCACTGTTTTATATCATTATATTATCTCAGTGTTATAGCTTCACTGTTTTATATCATTATATTATCTCTGTATGTTATAGCTTCACTGTTTTATATCATTATATTATCTCTGTATGTTATAGCTTCACTGTTTTATATCATTATATTATCTCAGTGTTATAGCTTCACTGTTTTATATCATTATATTATCTCTGTTTGTTATAGCTTCACTGTTTTATATCATTATATTATCTCAGTGTTATAGCTTTACTGTTTTATATCATTATATTATCTCTGTATGTTATAGTTTCACTGTTTTATATCATTATATTATCTCTGTTTGTTATAGCTTCACTTTCTATATCATTATATTATCTCTGTATGTTATAGTTTCACTTTTATAGTTCATTATATTATCTCTGTATGTGATACTTTTACAGTTCATTATATTATCTCTGTATGTTATAGTTTCACTTTTATAGTTCATTATATTATCTCTGTATGTTATGCATCATTATATTATCTCTGTATGTTATAGCTTCACTTTTATAGTTCATTATATTATCTCTGTATGTGATAACTTCACTTTTACAGTTCATTATATTATCTCTGTATGTTATAGCTTCACTTTTATAGTTCATTATATTATCTCTGTATGTTATGCATCATTATATCCACTTGACTGTGAATAGATTGCTTATTCTCAGAAATAGCTCTTTGTGTCTGAGAAGGATAATTATCTGGTGGACTGTGGCAGGCTGCCAGAATGTGCACTCCCTAGTCTCAAAGCCTCTCCTGACTGATAAGAAGTGGACTGTGGCAGGCTGCCAGAATGTGCACTCCCTAGTCTCAAAGCCTCTCCTGACTGATAAGAAGTGGACTGTGGCAGGCTGCCAGAATGTGCACTCCCTAGTCTCAAAGCCTCTCCTGACTGATAAGAAGTGGACTGTGGCAGGCTGCCAGAATGTGCACTCCCTAGTCTCAAAGCCTCTCCTGACTGATAAGAAGTGGACTGTGGCAGGCTGCCAGATTGTGCACTCCCTAGTCTCAAAGCCTCTCCTGACTGATAAGAAGTGGACTGTGGCAGGCTGCCAGAATGTGCACTCCCTCGTCTCAAAGCCTCTCCTGACTGATAAGAAGTGGACTGTGGCAGGCTGCCAGATTGTGCACTCCCTAGTCTCAAAGCCTCTCCTGACTGATAAGAAGTGGACTGTGGCAGGCTGCCAGAATGTGCACTCCCTAGTCTCAAAGCCTCTCCTGACTGATAAGAAGTGGACTGTGGCAGGCTGCCAGAATGTGCACTCCCTCGTCTCAAAGCCTCTGATAAGAAGACAGGTAAGACAGTGAGGTGAGTGGAGGAGAACCGAAGGTTCTGGACTCAAACTGGGACAATAACCCCACCTGCCAAACAATTCATTGTTTTTCGACACAGGAGGGGGGTCTGTTTGGGAAGAGTGGGGGGCGGGTGTTTAGTCAGAAGTTGTAAATATATGTGATTGTGATGTCATATCTTGTCTTTGCAGCTGTACGACCCAGTGTGGTGAATACATCTAACATCTGTACGACCCAGTGTGGTGAATACATCTGTACGACCCAGTGTGGTGAATACATCTAACATCTGTATGACCCAGTGTGGTGAATACATCTGTACGACCCAGTGTGGTGAATACATCTAACATCTGTACGACCCAGTGTGGTGAATACATCTGTACGACCCAGTGTGGTGAATACATCTGTACGACCCAGTGTGGTGAATACATCTGTACGACCCAGTGTGGTGAATACATCTAACATCTGTACGACCCAGTGTGGTGAATACATCTAACATCTGTACGACCCAGTGTGGTGAATACATCTGTACCACCCAGTGTGGTGAATACATCTGTACGACCCAGTGTGGTGAATACATCTGTACGACCCAGTGTGGTGAATACATCTGTACGACCCAGTGTGGTGAATACATCTGTACGACCCAGTGTGGTGAATACATCTGTACGACCCAGTGTGGTGAATACATCTAACATCTGTACGACCCAGTGTGGTGAATACATCTGTACGACCCAGTGTGGTGAATACATCTAACATCTGTACGACCCAGTATGGTGAATACATCTAACATCTGTACGACCCAGTGTGGTGAATACATCTGTACGACCCAGTGTGGTGAATACATCTAACATCTGTACGACCCAGTGTGGTGAATACATACATCTGTACATCGACCCAGTGTGGTGAATACATCTGTACGACCCAGTGTGGTGAATACATCTGTACGACCCAGTGTGGTGAATACATCTGTACGACCCAGTGTGGTGAATACATCTGTACGACCCAGTGTGGTGAATACATCTGTACGACCCAGTGTGGTGAATACATCTGTACGACCCAGTGTGGTGAATACATCGGTACTACCCAGTGTGGTGAATACATCTGTACGACCCAGTGTGGTGAATACATCTGTACGACCCAGTGTGGTGAATACATCTGTATGACCCAGTGTGGTGAATACATCTAACATCTGTACGACCCAGTGTGGTGAATACATCTAACATCTGTATGACCCAGTGTGGTGAATACATCTGTACCACCCAGTGTGGTGAATACATCTGTACGACCCAGTGTGGTGAATACATCTAACATCTGTACGACCCAGTGTGGTGAATACATCTAACATCTGTACGACCCAGTGTGGTGAATACATCTGTACGACCCAGTGTGGTGAATACATCTGTACGACCCAGTGTGGTGAATACATCTAACATCTGTACGACCCAGTGTGGTGAATACATCTAACATCTGTATGACCCAGTGTGGTGAATACATCTGTACCACCCAGTGTGGTGAATACATCTGTACGACGCAGTGTGGTGAATACATCTAACATCTGTATGACCCAGTGTGGTGAATACATCTAACATCTGTACGACCCAGTGTGGTGAATACATCTAACCCAGTGTGGTAAATACATCTGTACGACCCAGTGTGGTGAATACATCTGTACGACCCAGTGTGGTGAATACATCTGTATGACCCAGTGTGGTGAATACATCTGTACGACCCAGTGTGGTGAATACATCTGTATGACCCAGTGTGGTGAATACATCTGTACGACCCAGTGTGGTGAATACATCTGTACATCTGTTTGACCCAGTGTGGTGAATACATACGACCCAGTGTGGTGAATACATCTGTACTACCCAGTGTGGTGAATACATCTGTACTACCCAGTGTGGTGAATACATCTGTACTACCCAGTGTGGTGATACATCTGTACTACCCAGTGTGGTGAATACATCTAACATCTGTACGACCCAGTGTGGTGAATACATCTGTATGACCCAGTGTGGTGAATACATCTGTACTACCCAGTGTGGTGAATACATCTGTACTACCCAGTGTGGTGAATACATCTAACATCTGTACTACCCAGTGTGGTGAATACATCTGTATGACCCAGTGTGGTGAATACATCTGTACTACCCAGTGTGGTGAATACATCTGTATGACCCATGGTGAATACATCTGTACTACCCAGTGTGGTGAATACATCTGTACTACCCAGTGTGGTGAATACATCTGTACTACCCAGTGTGGTGAATACATCTAACATTGAATACATCTGTACGACCCAGTGTGGTGAATACATCTGTACTGACCCAGTGTGGTGAATACATCTAACATCTGTATGACCCAGTGTGGTGAATACATCTGTACCACCCAGTGTGGTGAATACATCTAGCATCTGTATGACCCAGTGTGGTGAATACATCCGTACGACCCAGTGTGGTGATACATCTGTACCACCCAGTGTGGTGAATACATCTAACATCTGTACGACCCAGTGTGGTGAATACATCTGTACGACCCAGTGTGGTGAATACATCTGTACCACCCAGTGTGGTGAATACATCTAACATCTGTACGACCCAGTGTGGTGAATACATCTGTACGACCCAGTGTGGTGAATACATCTGTACGACCCAGTGTGGTGAATACATCTGTACGACCCAGTGTGGTGAATACATCGGTACTACCCAGTGTGGTGAATACATCTGTACGACCCAGTGTGGTGAATACATCTGTACGACCCAGTGTGGTGATACATCTGTACGACCCAGTGTGGTGAATAAAACAGCATTAATCGCTCTTCTGAGTTTGACTTGAATTTGTAGCAGAACTTAGAATCAAACACTATTATCAACGTACCAACAGCAGTAGCATTATGGTTCAGATACACTGTAGATCAAACTCATTCCATGGAGGGCCTCGTGTCTGCTGGATTATGGGGTTTCCTTTCAATTAAGACCGAGACAAGCAGGTGGGGGGAGTTTCTTACTAATTAAGGACCTTACTTCATCAATCAAGTTCAAGGTAGGAGAAATGAACAGCAGACACTCAGCCCTCCATGGAATGAGTTTGACACGTAGATCATTACAACAGTGTATTATAGTGACAGCCAACTAACACTGTCAGGGATGGAGGGGAGCCCTCTGGGGTCAGGGTCAGGGTTAGGGTCAGGGTCAGGGTCAGGGTCAGGGTTAGGGTTAGGGTTAGGGTCAGGGTTAGGGTCAGGGTCAGGGTTAGGGTCAGGGTCAGGGTCAGGGTCAGGTTTAGGGTCAGGGTTAGGGTCAGGGTCAGGATCAGGGTTAGGATCAGGGTCAGGATCAGGGTCAGGGTTAGGGTCAGGGTCAGGGTTAGGGTCAGGATCAGGGTCAGGGTTAGGGTCAGGGTCAGGGTTAGGGTCAGGATCAGGGTCAGGGTCAGGGTTAGGGTCAGGGTCAGGGTCAAGGTCAGGATCAGGGTCAGGGTCAGGGTCAGGGTCAGGGTTAGGGTCAGGGTTAGGATCAGGGTCAGGGTCAGGGTCAGGAAAAGGGTTAGGTTAGGGTCAGGGTTTCAGGGTCAGGGTTAGGGTCAGGGAGGGTCAGGGTTAGGATCAGGGTTAGGGTCAGGGTCAGGGTCAGGGTCAGGGTCAGGAAAAGGGTTAGGGTCAGGGTCAGGATCAGGGTTAGGGTCAGGGTCAGGGTTAGGGTTAGGGTTAGGGTTAGGATCAGGGTCAGGGTTAGGATCAGGGTCAGGGTCAGGAAAAGGGTTAGGATCAGGGTTAGGGTCAGGATCAGGGTCAGGATCAGGGTCAGGGTTAGGGTCAGGGTCAGGGTTAGGGTCAGGGTTAGGGTCAGGGTTAGGGTCAGGGTCAGGATCAGGGTTAGGGTCAAGGTCAGGGTCAGGGTTAGGGTCAGGGTCAGGGTCAGGATCAGGGTCAGGGTCAGGGTTAGGGTCAGGGTTAGGATCAGGGTCAGGGTCAGGGTCAGGGTCAGGGTCAGGGTTAGGATCAGGGTCAGGGTCAGGGTCAGGAAAAGGGTTAGGATCAGGGTTAGGATCAGGATCAGGGTCAGGGTCAGTGTCAGGGTCAGGGTTAGGGTTAGGGTTAGGATCAGGATCAGAGTTAGGGTCAGGGTCAGGGTTAGGGTCAGGGTCAGGGTCAGGGTCAGGGTCAGGATCAGGATCAGGATCAGGATCAGGATCAGGGTCAGGGTCAGGGTTAGGTTCAGGGTCAGGGTTAATGTATTACAGTGACAGCAGACTCACACTCTCAGGGATGGAAGGGAGTCCTCTGGGGTCTGGAGCGATGAAGTACGGGACCTGGGGAAGCAGGGAAGAAGGAGCAGTTAGTTTCCATCCCAAGTGGCACCCTATTCCAGAAGTGCACTATTTCTGACCACGGCGCATAGGGCTCTATACAGGGAATAAGATGCCATTTGAGGTGCAGTCCTAGTCAGAAAGAACAACATCTGGGTGTATGTTAGTGCTGGTAGACCCATCATGATCCTGTTATCAGGTCTGGATGTTGAGAGAACCAGGGTTCACCGAGTATCCAGGTGATTTAGATTTTTTATTTATCTAGTTTTAGGTGTTAACTATGTCTTGGTTTCGTAGTAGATCAGGTTATAGGTTATAGGTGTTAATCCAGACCAGGTTATAGGTTATATGTTCTAGGTGTTAATCCAGACCAGGTTCTAGGTGTTAATCCAGACCAGGTTCTAGGTGTTAATCCAGACCAGGTTATAGGTGTTAATCCAGACCAGGTTATAGGTTATAGGTTATAGGTGTTAATCCAGACCAGGTTTTAGGTTCTAGGTGTTAATCCAGACCAGGTTTTAGGTTCTAGGTGTTAATCCAGACCAGGTTTTAGGTTCTAGGTGTTAATCCAGACCAGGTTTTAGGTTACAGGTGTTAATCCAGACCAGGTTATAGGTTATAGGTAATAATCCAAACCAGGTTATAGGTGTTAATCCAGACCAGGTTATAGGTGTTAATCCAGACCAGGTTATAGGTTATAGGTGTTAATCCAGACCAGGTTTTAGGTTATAGGTGTTAATCCAGACCAGGTTATAGGTTATAGGTAATAATCCAAACCAGGTTATAGGTGTTAATCCAGACCAGGTTATAGGTGTTAATCCAGACCAGGTTATAGGTGTTAATACAGACCAGGTTTTAGGTTCTAGGTGTTAATCCAGACCAGGTTTTAGGTTATGGGTGTTAATCCAGACCAGGTTTTAGGTTATAGGTGTTAATCCAGACCAGGTTTTAGGTTATAGGTGTTAATCCAGACCAGGTTTTAGGTTATAGGTGTTAATCCAGACCAGGCTTTAGGTTATAGGTGTTAATCCAGACCAGGTTTTAGGTTATAGGTGTTAATCCAGACCAGGTTATAGGTAATAATCCAAACCAGGTTATAGGTGTTAATCCAGACCAGGTTATAGGTGTTAATCCAGACCAGGTTATAGGTGTTAATCCAGACCAGGTTCTAGGTTCTAGGTGTTAATCCAGACCAGGTTATAGGTTATAGGTTATAGGTGTTAATCCATACCAGGTTTTAGGTTATAGGTGTTAATCCAGACCAGGTTATAGGTTATAGGTGTTAATCCAGACCAGGTTATAGGTTATAGGTGTTAATCCAGACCAGGTTATAGGTTATAGGTGTTAATAAAGACCAGGTTTTAGGTTCTAGGTGTTAATCCAGATCAGGTTTTAGGTTCTAGGTGTTAATCCAGACCAGGTTATAGGTTATAGGTGTTAATCCAGACCAGGTTATAGGTTATAGGTGTTAATCCAGACCAGGTTATAGGTTATAGGTGTTAATAAAGACCAGGTTTTAGGTTCTAGGTGTTAATCCAGATCAGGTTTTAGGTTCTAGGTGTTAGTGCAGCAGACCAGTTTTAAGGTTCTAATAGGTGTTAGTCCAGACCAGGTTTTAGGTTCTAAGTGTTATGACGGATCAGGTTTTTAGTTTCTAGCTGTTAGCCCAGACCAATTTTTAGGTTCTAGGTGTTAGTCCAGACCAGGCTTTAGGTTCTCGGTGTTAAAACAGACCAGGTTTTAGGTTCTAGGTGTTAGTCCAGACCAGGTTTTAGGTTCTAGGTGTTAGTCCAGACCAGACCAGGTTTTAGGTTCTAGGTGTTAGTCCAGACCAGGTTTTAGGTTCTAGGTGTTAGTCCAAACCAGGTGTTAGGTTCTAGGTGTTAGTCCAGACCTAGCAGGGTTCCAGGACTCACCCCTTCCTGCCCCTTCCCCGGAGTGAGGGGGGCATGTCCAGGAGGGCGGGGCATCTCTGTCCTGACCAATAGCTTCTCTCCCTCAGAGAGAAACACAACACACTACCACACAGCCCAGAAAACCCCTCTATCTAATAACAAATCCACACGATCCACTACAACACAGAAAACAGTTTCAATGACAACCGCGTAACGTAATATGATTGTGTTTCCTATATAATGGGTTGGAATTGGAATTTCCACTTGGAATTAGAATTGATGGGACAGTTGTGATGAATAGACTTGTTGAGGCTTACCAGCTGCAGAGTGACAGAGCCGACAGCCAATGGCAGGGGATGTGTGTAGAGGGCGCCCAGCAGTTCTCGCATCTCATTGGTCTGTTGAGAAGCAAGCGATACTCGTGAAACACTATTGAAATACTTTTGAAACACTAATGAAATACTTATGAAATACTAATGAAATAGTTATGAATTACTAATTAAATTGATTTGACAAAGAAAAGCCAGGAAAATGTGTGAAGGAACTTGACTGTAAAGAACTGTAGACACAATACAGTCCAGGATGAAGCAGGGGTGTCAAACTCATCCCATGAAAACAATTAAGATGTTTTATTGTCCCACACCAGGTAGGTGCAGATGTTTTATTGTCCCACACCAGGTAGGTGCAGATGTTTTATTGTCCCACACCAGGTAGGTGCAGATGTGTTATTGTCCTACACCAGGTAGGTGCAGATGTGTTATTGTCCCACACCAGGTAGGTGCAGATGTTTTATTGTCCTACACCAGGTAGGTGCAGATGTTTTATTGTCCCACACCAGGTAGGTGCAGATGTTTTATTGTCCCACACCAGGTAGGTGCAGATGTGTTATTGTCCCACACCAGGTAGGTGCAGATGTGTTATTGTCCTACACCAGGTAGGTGCAGATGTGTTATTGTCCCACACCAGGTAGGTGCAGATGTTTTATTGTCCCACACCAGGTAGGTGCAGATGTGTTATTGTCCCACACCAGGTAGGTGCAGATGTTTTATTGTCCCACACCAGGTAGGTGCAGATGTGTTATTGTCCCACACCAGGTAGGTGCAGATGTGTTATTGTCCTACACCAGGTAGGTGCAGATGTGTTATTGTCCCACACCAGGTAGGTGCAGATGTTTTATTGTCCCACACCAGGTAGGTGCAGATGTTTTATTGTCCCACACCAGGTAGGTGCAGATGTTTTATTGTCACACACCAGGTAGGTGCAGATGTTTTATTGTCCCACACCAGGTAGGTGCAGATGTTTTATTGTCCCACACCAGGTAGGTGCAGATGTTTTATTGTCCCACACCAGGTAGGTGCAGATGTTTTATTGTCCTACACCACGTAGGTGCAGATGTTTTATTGTCCTACACCAGGTAGGTGCAGATGTTTTATTGTCCTACACCAGGTAGGTGCAGATGTTTTTATTGTCCTACACCAGGTAGGTGCAGATGTGTTATTGTCAAACACCAGGTAGGTGCAGATGTTTTATTGTCACACCAGGTAGGTGCAGATGTGTTATTGTCCTACACCAGGTAGGTGCAGATGTTTTATTGTCCCACACCAGGTAGGTGCAGATGTTTTATTGTCCCACACCAGGTAGGTGCAGATGTTTTATTGTCCCACACCAGGTAGGTGCAGATGTTTTATTGTCCTACACCACGTAGGTGCAGATGTTTTATTGTCCTACACCAGGTAGGTGCAGATGTTTTATTGTCCTACACCAGGTAGGTGCAGATGTTTTATTGTCCCACACCAGGTAGGTGCAGATGTTTTATTGTCCTACACCAGGTAGGTGCAGATGTGTTATTGTCAAACACCAGGTAGGTGCAGATGTTTTATTGTCACACCAGGTAGGTGCAGATGTGTTATTGTCCTACACCAGGTAGGTGCAGATGTTTTATTGTCCCACACCAGGTAGGTGCAGATGTTTTATTGTCACACCAGGTAGGTGCAGATGTTTTATTGTCCTACACCAGGTAGGTGCAGATGTTTTATTGTCCCACACCAGGTAGGTGCAGATGTTTTATTGTCCCACACCAGGTAGGTGCAGATGTTTTATTGTCCTACACCAGGTAGGTGCAGATGTTTTATTGTCCCACACCAGGTAGGTGCAGTGACGTGTTGTTTTACAGGCTCCGTAATAGTAGCACAGTGCCCCTGGAGCAAATGAGGTTTTAGTGCCTTGTTCAAGGCCACATCGACAGATTGCTCACCTTGTCGGGGATTTGAACCAGCGACCTTTCGGTTTCTGGCCCAACTCTCTTCAGACTGTGACGTTAATTTATCAATCAAGTACGAGGGAGGAGATGAAACCCACAGACACTCAGCCAGGTTATTGAGAGACCCACCTGTCCCTTGGTCAGATTGTCAGCCAGGTTATTGAGAGACCCACCTGTCCCTTGGTCAGATTGTCAGCCAGGTTATTGAGAGACTCTCAGGTCCCTTGGTCAGATTGTCAGCCAGGTTATTGAGAGACCCACCTGTCCCTTGGTCAGATTGTCAGCCAGGTTATTGAGAGACCCACCTGTCCCTTGGTCAGATTGTCAGCCAGGTTATTGAGAGACCCAGCCAGGTTATTGTCCCTTGGTCAGATTGTCAGCCAGGTTATTGAGAGACCCACCTGTCCCTTGGTCAGATTGTCAGCCAGGTTATTGAGAGACCCACCTGTCCCTTGGTCAGATTGTCAGCCAGGTTATTGAGAGACCCACCTGTCCCTTGGTCAGATAGTCAGCCAGGTTATTGAGAGACCCACCTGTCCCTTGGTCAGATAGTCAGCCAGGTTATTAAGAGACTCACCTGTCCCTTGGTCAGATAGTCAGCCAGGTTATTAAGAGACTCACCTGTCCCTTGGTCAGATAGTCAGCCAGGTTATAGTCAGCCAGGTTATTAAGAGACTCACCTGTCCCTTGGTCAGATAGTCAGCCAGGTTGTTCAGAAGTTTGTAAAACACTTCAAACCAAGGTAGGTAGCTACAACACACAATTACACATATTATGACAGTAGTGTATGGTTAATGTTGTCACTAAATACAGAGATGTACACACACACACACACACACACACACACACACACACACACACACACACACACACACACACACACACACACACACACACACACACACACACACACACACACACACACACACACACACACACACACACACACACACACACACACACACACACACACACACACTCTCTTACCTAAGCATACAGAGGCAGGTGTGTGAGTTGCTGGTGAGGCGACAGAAGCCGAAGCGTTGGCATCCCTCCAAGTCAGTCAACACAAAGGTGAAGTGTTGCACTGCTACCACATCTCTCACTCTGATGGAGGAGGAGGAACGGGGAGGAGGAGGAGGAGGAGGGAGGAGGAGGAGGAGGAGGAGGAGGGAGGAGGGGGAGGGGGAGGGGGAGGAGGAGGAGGGGAGGAGGAGGAGGGGGAGGGGAGGAGGAGGGGGGAGGGGGAGGAGGGGGAGGGAGGGGAGGGGGAGGAGGAGGAGGGAGGAGGGGGAGGGGGGGAGGAGGAGGAAGGAGGGGGAGGGGAGGAGGAGGGAGGGAGGGAGGAGGGGAGGGAGGAGGGGGAGGGGCAGGAGGGGGGGAGGAGGGAGGAGGAGGGGGAGGTGGGAGGAGGGGAGGAGGAGGAGGAGGGAGGAGGGGGAGGGAGGGAGGAGGGGGAGGAGGAGGGTGAGGAGGGAGGAGGGGGAGGAGGAGGGGGAGGGGGGAGGAGGAGGAGGGGAGGGGGAGGAGGGAGGGGAGGGAGGAGGAGGGAGGGGAGGAGGAGGGAGGGAGGGAGGGAGGAGGAGGGAGGAGGGGGAGGGGGAGGGAGGAGGGGGAGGAGGGGAGGAGGGGGAGGGGGAGGAGGAGGGGAGGAGGGAGGGAGGAGGAGGGAGGAGGGGGAGGGAGAGGAGGGGGAGGAGGAGGGGGGAGGAGGGAGGAGGGGGAGGGGAGGAGGGAGGGGGAGGAGGAGGAGGAGGAGGGAGGGGAGGGGAGGAGGGAGGAGGGAGGAGGGGGAGGGGGGGAGGAGGGGAGGAGGGAGGAGGAGGAGGGAGGAGGAGGAGGGAGGAGGAGGGAGGAGGATTCTCTCTCTGGGGAGGGGGAGGAGGAGGGATGAGGGAGGAGGGGAGGGGGAGGGGGAGGAGGGAGGAGGGAGGGAGGAGGGGAGGGGGAAGAGGAGGAGGAGGAGGAGGAGGAGGAGGAGGATGGAAGGGTGGATGAAGTGAGGAAGAAAAGGATGGATGAGGGAGGGAGGGAGGGAGGGGGAAGGGGGATGGATGGATGGAGGGGAGAGGGAGGGAATAAGGATGGAGGAAAATCTCTATGTGTCCTTAATTTCTGTCTCTCTCTGTGTCCATAATCTCTGTCTCTCTATGTGTCCATAATCTCTCTCTCTCTATGTGGAATCTCTTGCTACAGTAAAAACATACTATCACTTACCTCTCTATGTCATAGGGAAAGCAGAACCTTGGTAGAGTCTGGCGGGATTCCTGGACACACGCACGCGCGCGCACACACACACACACACACACGCACATACACACGTTATGAACAGATAAAATATTTGAAATGTATATGAAGTTAGACATGGAGGAATCTGTACTGCATCTGTATGCACAGGTACCTGTGTGTGTGTGAGTGTGTGTTTGTGTGTGTGTGTGTGTGTGTGTGTGTGTGTGTATGTGTGTGTGTAGAAGACTGGTGTCTTTACCTCATCACTGAAGTCTTCAGGAAACTGAAACAACACGTCAGGATCTACACAGGACAAAATGAGAGACAGGATGAACACACACACACACACACACACACACACACACACACACACACACACACACACACACACACACACACACACACACACACACACACACACACACACACACACACACACACACACACACACACACACACACACACACACACACACACACACACACACACACACTACAAACACCAAACTCATGTCATGTTTTTGTTGAAGAACACGGTCCACCAAACCCCCTCACTTTCAGTTTGACTAATGTCCTGTTGTGGTCCTCTGTCTTTTTCTGTCTGTCTGTCTGTCTGTCTGTCTGTCTGTCTGTCTGTCTGTCTGTCTGTCTGTCTGTCTGTCTGTCTGTCTGTCTGTCCGTCCGTCCGTCCGTCCGTCCGTCCGTCCGTCCGTCCGTCCGTCCGTCCGTCCGTCCGTCCGTCCGTCCGTCCGTCCGTCCGTCCGTCCGTCCGTCCGTCCGTCCGTCCCTCTCTCTCTCTCTCTCTCTCTCTCTCTCTCTCTCTCTCTCTCTCTCTCTCTCTCTCTCTCTCTCTCTCTCTCTCTCTCTCTCTCTCTCTCTCTCTCACTGGGTATGGTTACTATATCCATGGTAACCAGGAGCAGGCTGCTGTGGTTTTTTGGGGGATCACATGACAGGAAGTTTGTGAGATTCTTACCTACAACAGAAATGAGTGTGTGTGCGTGTGTGTACAGTTGAAGTCGGAAGTTTACATACAGTTGGAGTCATTAAAACTCCACAAATGTCTTGTTAACAAACTATAGTTTTGGCAAGTCAGTTAGGACGTCTGCTTTGCGCATGACACAAGGAATTTTTACATCAATTGTTTACAGACAGATTATTTCACTTATAATTCACTGTATCACAATTCCAGTGGGTCAGAAGTTTACATACACTAAGTTGACAGTGTCTTTAAACAGCTTGGAAATTCCAGAAAATTCCAGAAAAGGATGTCATGGCTTTAGAAGCTTTTGATAGGCTAATTGACATAATTTGAGTCAATTGGAGGTGTACCTGTGGATGTATTTCAAGGCCTACCTTCAAACTCAGCTATTTCCAAACGCCTGAAGGTACCATGTTCATATGTACAAACAATAGTACACAAGTATAAACACCATGGGACCACGCAGCCGTCATACCGCTCAGGAAGGAGACTCGTTCTGTCTCCTAGAGACTTGGTGCAAAAAGTACAAATCAATCCCAGAACAACAGCAAAGGTGAAGATCCTTGTGAAGATGCTGGAGGAAACAGGTACAAAAGTATCTATATCCACAGTAAAATGAGTTCTATATCAACATAACCTGAAGGCTGCTCAGAAAGGAAACTGCCATAAAAAAGCCAGACTATGGTTTGCAACAGCACATGGGGACAAAGATCATACTTTTTGGAGAAATGTCCTCCGGTCTGATGAAACAAAAATAGAACTGTTTGGCCATAATGACCATCATTATGTTTGGAGGAAAAAGGGGGAGGATTGCAAGCCAAAGAACACCATCCCAACCTTGAAGCACAGGGGTGGCAGCATCATGCTGTGGGGGTGCTTTGCTGCAGGAGGGACTGGTGCACTTCACAAAATAGATGGCATTAAAATTATGTGGATATTTTGAAGCAACATCTCAAGACATCAGTCAGGAAGTTAAAGCTTGGTCGCAAATGGGTCTTCCAAATTGACAATGACCCCAAGCATTCTTCCAAAGTTGTGGCAAAATGGCATTAAGGACAACAAAGTCAAGGTATTGGAGTGACCATCACAAAGCCCTGACCTCAATCCTATAGAACAAACCTGACTCAGTTACACCAGCTCTGTCAGGAGGAATGGGCTACAATTCACCCAACTTATTGTGGGAAGCTTGTGGAAGGCTACCCAAAATGTTTGGCCCAAGTTAAACAATTTTAAGGCAATGCTACCAAATACTAATTGAGTGTATGTAAACTTTTGACCCACTGGGAATGTGATTAAATAAATAAAAGCTGAAATAAATCATTTTCTCTACTATTCTCTACTATTATTCTGACATTTCACATTCTTAAAATAAAGTGGTGATCCTAACTGACCTAAGACAGGGAATTTTTACTAGGATTAAATGTCAGGAATGGTAAAAATGGAGTTTAAATGCATTTGGCTAAGGTGTATGTAAACTTCCATCTTCAACTATACGTGCATTGATGTGTGTGTGTGTGTGTATGTGTGTATGTGTGTGTGTGTGTGTGTGTGTATGTGTGTATGTGTGTATGTGTGTGTGTGTGTGTGCTCCTGTGTGTGTGTGTGTGGGTGTGTGTGTGTGTGCTCCTGTGTGTATGTGCTCCTGTGTGCATTTGCATTTGTGCCTGTTTATACATACGTGTCCGTGTGTGTGTGTCCAAAAACTCACCTTTGTCATTTGCAATTGGACAAGATGCTTCAAAGAACCAGTAGAAGGTCCTGTCAGGGTTTTCTCTGAAGAAACACACAACACCATGACATTAACAGTAGTGATAGAGAAGTGTTTCCCAAACCACTCCTCCAGTACCTTTCCTCCAGTACATTTTACATTACATTTAAGTCATTTAGCAGACGCTCTTATCCAGAGCGACTTACAAATTGGTGCATTCACCTTATGACATCCAGTGGGAACAGTCACTTTACAATATTGCATCTAAATCTTAAAGGGGGGGGGGTGAGGGGGGGTGAGAGGGAATACTTATCCTATCCTAGTACCTATCCTAGGTATTCCTGTCCTCCAGTAACTCTCCTCCATTACCTTTCCTCCATTACCTAACCTCCAGTACCTCTCCTCCAGTACCTCTCCTCCAGTACCTAACCTCCAGTACCTCTCCTCCTGTACCACTCCTCCAGTACCTCTCCTCCAGTACCTCTCCTCCAGTACCTCTTCTCCAGTACCCCTCCTCCAGTACCTAACCTCCAGTACCTCTCCCCCAGTACCTAACCTCCAGTACCTCTCCTCCAGTACCTCTCCTCCAGTACCTCTCCTCCAGTACCTCTCCTCCAGTACCTTTCCTCCAGTACCTAACCTCCAGTACCTCTCCTTCAGTACCTCTCCTCCAGTACCTGTCCTCCAGTACCTCTCCTCCAGTACCTGTCCTCCAGTACCTCTCCTCCAGTACCTCTCCTCCAGTACCTGTCCTCCAGTACCTCTTCTCCAGTACCCCTCCTCCAGTACCTAACCTCCAGTACCTCTCCCCCAGTACCTAACCTCCAGTACCTCTCCTCCAGTACCTCTCCTCCAGTACCTCTCCTCCAGTACATCTCCTCCAGTACCTTTCCTCCAGTACCTAACCTCCAGTACCTCTCCTTCAGTACCTCTCCTCCAGTACCTGTCCTCCAGTACCTCTCCTCCAGTACCTGTCCTCCAGTACCTCTCCTCCAGTACCTCTCCTCCAATACCTGTCCTCCAGTACCTCTCCTCCAGTACCTGTCCTCCAGTACCTCTCCTCCAGTACCTCTCCACCAGTACCTCTCCTTCAGTACCTCTCCTCCAGTACCTCTTCTCCAGTACCCCTCCTCCAGTACCTAACCTCCAGTACCTCTCCCCCAGTACCTAACCTCCAGTACCTCTCCTCCAGTACCTCTCCTCCAGTACCTCTCCTCCAGTACCTCTCCTCCAGGAGCTCTCCTCCAGTACCTGTCCTCCATTACCTTTCCTCCAGAACCTAACCTCCAGTACCTGTCCTCCAGTACTTGTCCTCCAGTACCTCTCCTCCAGTACCTGTCCTCCATTACCTCTCCTCCAGTACCTTTCCTCCAGTACCTAACCTCCAGTACCTCTCCTCCAGTACCTCTCCTCCAGTACCTGTCCTCCAGTACCTGTCCTCCAGTACCTCTCCACCAGTACCTCTCCTCCAGTACCTCTCCTCCAGTACCTCTCCTCCAGTACCTGTCCTCCATTACCTTTCCTCCAGAACCTAACCTCCAGTACCTGTCCTCCAGTACTTGTCCTCCAGTACCTCTCCTCCAGTACCTGTCCTCCATTACCTCTCCTCCAGTACCTTTCCTCCAGTACCTAACCTCCAGTACCTCTCCTTCAGTACCTCTCCTCCGGTACCTGTCCTCCAGTACCTGTCCTCCAGTACCTCTCCTCCAGTACCTCTCCTCCAGTACCTCTCCTCCAGTACCTCTCCTCCAGTACCAGTCCTCCAGTACCTCTCCTCCAGTACCTCTCCTCCGGTACCTGTCCTCCAGTACCTCTCCTCCAGTACCTGTCCTCCAGTACCTCTCCTCCAGTACCTCTCCTCCAGTACCTCTCCTCCAGTACCAGTCCTCCAGTACCTCTCCTCCAGTACCTCTCCTCCAGTACCTGTCCTCCAGTACCTCTCCTCCAGTACCTGTCCTCCAGTACCTCTCCTCCAGTACCTGTCCTCCAGTATCTCTCCTCCAGTACCTCTCCTCCAGTACCTCTCCTCCAGTACCAGTCCTCCAGTACCTCTCCTCCAGTACCTGTCCTCCAGTATCTCTCCTCCAGTACCTCTCCTCCAGTACCTGTCCTCCAGTACCTCTCCTCCAGTACCTCTCCTCCAGGAGCTCTCCTCCAGTACCTCTCCTCCAGTACCTCTCCTCCAGTACCTCTCCTCCAGTACCTGTCCTCCAGTACTCCACAACTAAGCCAGCTTATTTAACTAATGAGGGGCTTGATCAGCTGTAGTTATGGAATACATCAAGGAAGTGGACTGGCTGGGGAGACTGGAGGAGAGGTTGGGGAATCCCTGTGATAATGGAGGAGAGGTTGGGGAATCCCTGTGATAATGGAGGAGAGGTTGGGGAATCCCTGTGATAATGGAGGAGAGGTTGGGGAATCCCTGAGATAATGGGGGAGAGGTTGGGGAATCCCTGTGATAATGGAGGAGAGGTTGGGGAATCCCTGTGATAATGGAGGAGAGGTTGGGGATATCACTGTGATACTAGAGGAGAGGTTGGGGAATCCCTGTGATACTAGAGGAGACGTTGGGGAATCCCTGTGATAATGGAGGAGAGGTTGGGGAATCCCTGTGATACTAGAGGAGAGGTTGGGGAATCCCTGTGATACTAGAGGAGAGGTTGGGGAATCCCTGTGATACTAGAGGAGAGGTTGGGGAATCCCTGTGATACTAGAGGAGAGGTTGGGGAATCACTGTGATAATGGAGGAGAGGTTGGGGAATCCCTGTGATACTAGAGGAGAGGTTGGGGAATCCATGTGATACTAGAGGAGAGTTTGGGGAATCACTGTGATACTAGAGGAGAGGTTGGGGAATCACTGTGATAATGGAGGAGAGGTTGAGGAATCCCTGTGATAATGGAGGAGAGGTTGGGAGAATTACTGTGATACTAGAGGTGAGGTTGGGGAGTCACTGTGATACTAGAGGAGAGGTTGGGGAATCACTGTGATAACGGGTAGAGGTTGGGGGAATCCCCTAGAGGAGAGGCTGGGGAATCATGTGATAATGGAGGAGAGGTTGGGAATCACTGTGATACTAGAAAGGCTAGGGGAATCATTTTATTGTGATAATGGGAGGAGAGGCTGATTTACTTGATAATGGAAGAGAGGCTGTGAGACGTCACACTCTCTTACTTTCATTCTCCACTCTCTCTCTCTCTCCATCTCTCTCTACCTCTTCCTCTCTCTCTCTCTCTCTCTCTCTCTCTCTCTCTCTCTCTTCCTCTCTCTCTCTCTCTCTCTCTCCATCTCTCTCCATCTCTCTTATCTCTCTCTCTCTCTCTCTCTCTCTCTCTCTCTCTCTCTCTCTCTCTCTCTCTCCATCTCTCTCTCTCTCTCGGCCCCGTAACCGAAAGGTCACTGGTTTGAATCCCCTAGCTGACAAGCTATAAAGATCTGACGACGTGCCCATGAGCAAGTCACTTAACTCTAATTGCTCCTGTAAGTCGTTCTGGATAAGAGTTCCTGCTGGAATGTAAAATCACAGCGAGAACATCCCACCTCACCAGTAATATGTACAGGGAACATAGGAGGACAGACCAGGGTTGTGGACTGACAGTCTGGTTGTGTCATGTAGAGGCCTCTATCCTGTCTCTACTTCCAGATAACTGACAATGAAAAGCATCAACTTTAAAAGTAGAAATGAATGATCAACTTTAAAGACAGCAGTATTCAGTGTTTGAGTATTCATAACAACCTGCGGAAGGAGAACGTGTTCAGGTCAACTGAGATAATAGTGGAAGAATACAAGTGAGGCCTTGATTCTTCTTGAATATGGCTACTAGTACCATCACATTGTCGGCAACAGTGTTACCGCCGGCAACTGTGCAAACCTGCTTCCTGTGCAGCCGAGAGAGAGGAAGTGATAGAAGCCGCAATAACAGAGAGAGAGTAGAGAGATTGAGAGAAAATCGAGAGCTGTTAGACTTACTTTAATCTTGAGCCCATGGTGTAGGTCCGTGTAGCTGTGTGTCCATGTGTCTGTCCAGGGTGAGAGATCCTTAGATTTCAGGTGGAGAGGCACATACTTGCAGCCTGTTGCCGGCAGACACACACACTGACGTACGGTACACACTCTTCTCTGCTTACAGACAAGACAGCACTGCACATGGCATGGAACAGATTACTTCCTGATATCTGTGTGCGTGTTTGCGTGCGTGTGGTCTGTGGCAGATTACGTTGCTCTGCTCTCTTCCTCCCTCCCTCTTTCTCCCTCTCTTTTCTCAATTCTCTTCCAACTCACCTCTGTCACTTTCTGTCATCTCTGTCTGTGTTTCTCTCTCTCTCTCGCTCTCTCTCTCTCTCTCTCTCTCTCTCTCTCTCTCTCTCTCTCTCTCTGTCTCTCACTCTCTCTCTCCCTCTCTCAATTCAATTCAATTCAAGGGCTTTATTGGCATGGGAAACATGTGTTAACATTGCCAAATCTCTCTCTCTCTCTCTCTCTCTCTCTCTCTCTCTCTCTCTCTCTCTCTCTCTCTCTCTCTCTCTCTCTCTCTCTCTCTCTCTCTCTCTCTCTCTCCTGCCTCTCTCTCTCTCTCTCTCTCTCTCTCTCTCTCTCTCTCTCTCTCTCTCTCTCTCTCTCTCTCTCGCCTCTCTCTCTCTCTCTCTCTCTCTCTCTCTCTCTCTCTCTCTCTCTCTCGCTCTCTCTCTCTCTCTCTCTCTCCTGCCCTCTCTCTCTCTCTCTCTCTGTCTCTCTCTCTCTCTCTCTCTCTCTCTCTCTCTCTCTCTCTCTCTCTCTCTCTCTCTCTCTCTCTCTCTCTCTCTCTTGCCCTCTCTTTCTCTCTCTCTCTCTCTTGCCCTCTCTCTCTCTCTCTCTCTCTCTCTCTCTCTCTCTCTCTCTCTCTCTCTCCTGTGTAACTGACTGAGTGTAACTGAGTGTAACTGACTAGTACTGCCACTGTGTGGTTGTTAAGTGTAACTGACTGAGTGTGA
>NW_025748490.1:32500-34370 GCF_021184085.1 Oncorhynchus gorbuscha
GTAACTGACTGAGTGTAACTGAGTGTAACTGATTGAGTGTAACTGACTGAGTGTAACTGAGTGTAACTGATTGAGTGTAACTGACTGAGTGTAACTGAGTGTAACTGACTGAGTGTAACTGACTGAGTGTAACTGAGTGTAACTGACTGAGTGTAACTGAGTGTAACTGACTGAGTGTAACTGTGTAGTACTGCCACTGTGTGGTTGTTAAGTGTAACTGACTGAGTGTAACTGAGTGTAACTGACTGAGTGTAACTGACTGAGTGTAACTGAGTGTAACTGACTGAGTGTGACTGACTGAGTGTAACTGACTGAGTGCACCCGACTGAGTGTAAATTGAACGGACTGAGTGTAACTGACTGAGGTAACTGGAGTGTAACTGACTGAGTGTAATCGAGTGTAACTGACTGAGTGACTGACTCTCTCTATTTCTCTCTCTCTCTCTCTCTCTCTCTCTCTCTCTCTTTCTCTCTTTCTCTCTCCCTCTCTCTCTCCTCTCCTGCCCTCTCTTTCTCTGATACTGTATGGTTCTATCAACAGGGCTAGGCTAGTTCAGGTCTAGGCTAATTCAGGGCTAGGCTAGTTCAGGTCTAGGCTAGTTCAGGTCTAGGCTAGTTCAGGGCTAGGCTAGTTCAGGGCTAGGCTAGTTCAGGTCTAGGCTAGTTCAGGGCTAGGCTAGTTCAGGTCTAGGCTAGTTCAGGGCTAGCGCTAGTTCAGGTCTAGGCTAGTTCAGGGCCAGGCTAGTTCAAGTCAGGCTAGTTCAGGGAAGAAGGCTAGTTCAGGTCTAGGCTAGTTCAGGGCTAGGCTAGTTCAGGTCTAGGCTTGTTCAGGGCTAGGCTAGTTCAAGTCTAGGCTAGTTCAGGGCTAGGCTAGTTCAGGGCTAGGCTAGTTCAGGTCTAGGCTAGTTCAGGGCTGAAAAACTTGTTCAGGCTACAAAATGTTGTGGTAAAAATGTCTGGGAGTCCAACTGAGTGTAATTGACTGAGTGTAACTGACTGAGTGTAACTGTGTAGTACTGCCACTGTGTGGTTGTTAAGTGTAACTGACTGAGTGTAACTGAGTGTAACTGACTGAGTGTAACTGACTGAGTGTAACTGTGTAGTACTGCCACTGTGTGGTTGTTAAGTGTAACTGACTGAGTGTAACTGACTGAGTGTAACTGAGTGTAACTGACTGAGTGTAACTGACTGAGTGTAACTGAGTGTAACTGACTGAGTGTGACTGACTGAGTGTGACTGACTGAGTGTAACTGACTGAGTGTAACTGACTGAGTGTAACTGTGTAGTACTGCCACTGTGTGGTTGTTAAGTGTAACTGACTGAGTGTAACTGACTGAGTGTAACTGAGTGTAACTGACTGAGTGTAACTGACTGAGTGTAACTGAGTGTAACTGACTGAGTGTGACTGACTGAGTGTGACTGACTGAGTGTAACTGACTGAGTGTAACTGACTGAGTGTAACTGACTGAGTGTAACTGTGTAGTACTGCCACTGTGTGGTTGTTATGTAAATTGACTGAGTGTAACTGACTGAGTGTAACTGAGTGTAGCTGACTGAGTGTAACTGACTGAGTGTAACTGAGTGTAACTGACTGAGTGTGACTGACTGAGTGTGACTGACTGAGTGTAACTGACTGAGTGTAACTGACTGAGTGTGACTGACTGAGTGTGACTGACTGAGTGTAACTGACTGAGTGTAACTGACTGAGTGTGACTGACTGAGTGTGACTGACTGCCTTCAGATTGAATCCCAGCCATAGACACGTATAGACATCATTACTCATTATGTATCTATTATTACATGTGTAACTTTTCTATTATGTCTCTATTTTCTATCTCTCTGTGTTGTTGGGATGGACCTGTAAGTTGGCA
>NW_025748491.1:0-34363 GCF_021184085.1 Oncorhynchus gorbuscha
TAGTTATAAATGACTGGTACTGGTGCACCACATATATGCCTAGTTATAAATGTACTCGGTACTGGTACCCCATGCATATAGCCTCAGTTATAAATGACTCGGTACTGGTACCCCATGCATATAGCCTAGTTATAAATGACTCGGTACTGGTACCCCATGCATATAGCCCAGTTATAAATGACTCGGCACTGGTACCCCATGCATAGCCCTAGCCATATCAGACTCGGCACTGGTACCCCATGCATATAGCCTAGTTATAAATGACTCGGCACTGGTAAACCCCATGCATAGAGCCTAGTTATAAACGACTCGGTACTGGTACCCTCATGCATATAGCCTCAGTTATAAATGACTCGGTAACTTGGTGCCCCATGCATATAGCCTAGTTATAAATGACTGGGTACTGGTACCCCATGCATATAGCCTAGTTATAAATGACTCGGTACTGGTACCCCATGCATATAGCCTAGTTATAAATGACTCGGTACTGGTACCCCATGCATATAGCCTAGTTATAAATGATCGGCACTTACCCCACATGATAGCTCAGTATAAACGATCCACTGGTACCCCATGCATATAGCCTAGTTATAAATGACTCTGGTACTGGTACCCCATGCATATAGCCTAGTTATAAATGACTCATTGGTACCCCATAGCCTAGTTACAATGACTCGGCACTGGACCCCATATTAGCCTAGTTATAAATGACTGCGGTACTGGTACCCCATGCATATAGCCTAGTTATAAATGACTCGGCACTGGTACCCCATGCATATAGCCTAGTTATAAATGACTCGGTACTTGGTACCCCATGCATATAGCCTAGTTATAAATGACTCGGTACTGGTACCCCATGCATATAGCCTAGTTATAAATGACTCGGTACTGGTACCCCATGCATATAGCCTAGTTATAAATGACTCGGTACTGGTACCCCATGCATATAGCCTAGTTATAAATGACTCCGGTACTGGTACCCCATGCATATAGCCTAGTTATAAATGACTCGGTACTGGTACTCATATAGTCTAGTTATAGTGACTCGGTATAGTACCCATCATGCCTAGCAAAATGACTCGGTACTGGTACCCCATGCATATAGCCTAGTTATAAATGACTCGGTACTGGTACCCCATGCATATAGCCTAGCGCAAATGACTCGGTACTGGTACCCCATGCATATAGCCTAGTTATAAATGACTCCGGTACTGGTACCCCATGCATATAGCCTAGTTATAAATGACTCGGTACTGGTAACCCCATGCATATAGCCTAGTTATAAATGACTCGTACTGGTACCCCATGCATATAGCCTAGTTATAAATGACTCGGCATCTGGTACCCCATGCATATAGCCTAGTTATAACAGCTCAGACTCGGTACTGGTACCCCATGCATATAGCCTAGTTATAAATGACTCGGTACTGGTACCCCATGCATATAGCCTAGTTATAAATGACTTCAGTACTGGTACCCCATGCATATAGCCTAGTTATAAATGACTCGGTACTGGTACCTCATGCATATAGCCTAGTTATAACGACTGTACTGATACCATGCATATAGCCTAGTTATAAATGACTCGGTACTGGTACCCCATGCATATAGCCTAGTTATAAATGACCTCAGTACTGGTACCCCATGCATATAGCCTAGTTATAAATGACTCGGTACTGGTACCCCATGCATATAGCCTAGTTATAAATGACTCGGTACTGGTACCCCATGCATATAGCCTAGTTATAAATGACTCGGTACTGGTACCCCATGCATATAGCCTAGTTATAAATGACTCGGTACTGGTACCCCATGCATATAGCCTAGTTATAAATGACTCGGTACTGGTACCCCATGCATATAGCCTAGTTATAAATGACTCGGTACTGGTACCCCATGCATATAGCCTAGTTATAAATGACTCGGTACTGGTACCCCATGCATATAGCCTAGTTATAAATGACTCGGTACTGGTACCCCATGCATATAGCCTAGTTATAAATGACTGGCATGGTACCCCATGCATATAGCCTAGTTATAAATGACTCGTACTGTACCCATGCATATAGCCTAGTTATAAATGACTCGGTACTGGTACCCCATGCATATAGCCTAGTTATAAATGACTCGGCACTGGTACCCCATGCATATAGCCTAGTTATAAATGACTCGGTACTGGTACCCCATGCATATAGCCTAGTTATAAATGACTCGGTACTGGTACCCCATGCATATAGCCTAGTTATAAATGACTCGGTACTGGTACCCCATGCATATAGCCTAGTTGTAAATGACTCGGTACTGGTACCCCATGCATATAGCCTAGTTATAAATGACTCGGTACTGGTACCCCATGCATATAGCCTAGTTGTAAATGACTCGGTACTGGTACCCCATGCATATAGCCTAGTTGTAAATGACTCGGTACTGGTACCCCATGCATATAGCCTAGTTGTAAATGACTCGGTACTGGTACCCCATGCATATAGCCTAGTTGTAAATGACTCGGTACTGGTACCCCATGCATATAGCCTAGTTGTAAATGACTCGGTACTGGTACCCCATGCATATAGCCTAGTTGTAAATGACTCGGTACTGGTACCCCATGCATATAGCCTAGTTGTAAATGACTCGGTACTGGTACCCCATGCATATAGCCTAGTTGTAAATGACTCGGTACTGGTACCCCATGCATATAGCCTAGTTGTAAATGACTCGGTACTGGTACCCCATGCATATAGCCTAGTTGTAAATGACTCGGTACTGGTACCCCATGCATATAGCCTAGTTGTAAATGACTCGGTACTGGTACCCCATGCATATAGCCTAGTTGTAAATGACTCGGTACTGGTACCCCATGCATATAGCCTAGTTGTAAATGACTCGGTACTGGTACCCCATGCATATAGCCTAGTTGTAAATGACTCGGTACTGGTACCCCATGCATATAGCCTAGTTGTAAATGACTCGGTACTGGTACCCCATGCATATAGCCTAGTTGTAAATGACTCGGTACTGGTACCCCATGCATATAGCCTAGTTGTAAATGACTCGGTACTGGTACCCCATGCATATAGCCTAGTTATAAATGACTCGGTACTGGTACCCCATGCATATAGCCTAGTTGTAAATGACTCGGTACTGGTACCCCATGCATATAGCCTAGTTGTAAATGACTCGGTACTGGTACCCCATGCATATAGCCTAGTTGTAAATGACCTCGGTACTGGTACCCCATGCATATAGCCTAGTTGTAAATGACTCGGTACTGGTACCCCATGCATATAGCCTAGTTGTAAATGACTCGGTACTGGTACCCCATGCATATAGCCTAGTTGTAAATGACTCGGTACTGGTACCCCATGCATATAGCCTAGTTGTAAATGACTCGGTACTGGTACCCCATGCATATAGCCTAGTTGTAAATGACTCGGTACTGGTACCCCATGCATATAGCCTAGTTGTAAATGACTCGGTACTGGTACCCCATGCATATAGCCTAGTTGTAAATGACTGTACTGGTACTATGCATATAGCCTAGTTGTAAATGACTCGGTACTGGTACCCCATGCATATAGCCTAGTTGTAAATGACTCGGTACTGGTACCCCATGCATATAGCCTAGTTGTAAATGACTGCCGGTACTGGTACCCCATGCATATAACCTAGTTGTAAATGACTCGGTACTGGTACCCCATGCATATAGCCTAGTTGTAAATGACTCGGTACTGGTACCATATAGCCTAGTTGTAAATGACTCGGTACTGGTACCCCATGCATATAACCTAGTTGTAAGTATTTCCGGTACTGGTACCCCATACATATAGCCTAGTTGTAAATGACTCGGTACTGGTACCCCATGCATATAGCCTAGTTGTAAATGACTCGGTACTGGTACCCCATGCATATAGCCTAGTTGTAAATGACTCGGTACTGGTACCCCATGCATATAGCCTAGTTATAAATGACTCGGTACTGGTACCCCATGCATATAGCCTAGTTGTAAATGACTCGGTACTGGTACCCCATGCATATAGCCTAGTTGTAAATGACTCGGTACTGGTACCCCATGCATATAGCCTAGTTGTAAATGACTCGGTACTGGTACCCCATGCATATAGCCTAGTTGTAAATGACTCGGTACTGGTACCCCATGCATATAGCCTAGTTATAAATGACTTGTACTGGTACCCATGCATAGCCTAGTTATAAATACTGGTACCCCATGCATAGCCTAGTTATAAATGACTCGGTACTGGTACCCCATGCATATAGCCTAGTTATAAATGACTCGGTACTGGTACCCCATGCATATAGCCTAGTTGTAAATGACTCGGTACTGGTACCCCATGCATATAGCCTAGTTATAAATGACTCGGTACTGGTACCCCATGGCATATAGCCTAGTTATAAATGACTCGGTACTGGTACCCCATGCATATAGCCTAGTTATAAATGACTGTACTGGTACCCTATGCATATAGCCTAGTTATAAATGACTACTGGTACTGGTACCCCATGCATATAGCCTAGTTATAAATGACTCGGTACTGGTACCCCATGCATATAGCCTAGTTATAAATGACTCGGTACTGGTACCCCATGCATATAGCCTAGTTATAAATGACTCGGTACTGGTACCCCATGCATATAGCCTAGTTATAAATGACTCGGTACTGGTACCCCATGCATATAGCCTAGTTATAAATGACTCGGAATTACTGGTACCCCATGCATATAGCCTAGTTATAAATGACTCGGTACTGGTACCCCATGCATATAGCCTAGTTATAAATGACTCGGTACTGGTACCCCATGCATATAGCCTAGTTATAAATGACTCGGTACTGGTACCCCATGCATATAGCCTAGTTATAAATGACTCGGTACTGGTACCCCATGCATATAGCCTAGTTATAAATGACTCTGGTACTGGTACCCCATGCATATAGCCTAGTTATAAATGAGACCGGTACTGGTACCCCATGCATATAGCCTAGTTATAAATGACTCGGTACTGGTACCCCATGCATATAGCCTAGTTATAAATGACTCGGTACTGGTACCCCATGCATATAGCCTAGTTATAAATGACTCGGTACTGGTACCCCATGCATATAGCCTAGTTATAAATGACTCGGTACTGGTACCCCATGCATATAGCCTAGTTATAAATGACTCGGTACTGGTACCCCATGCATATAGCCTAGTTATAAATGACTGGTACTGGTACCCCATGCATATAGCCTAGTTATAAATGACTCGGTACTGGTACCCCATGCATATAGCCTAGTTATAAATGACTCCGTACTGGTACCCCATGCATATAGCCTAGTTATAAATGACTCGGTACTGGTACCCCATGCATATAGCCTAGTTATAAATGACTCGGTACTGGTACCCCATGCATATAGCCTAGTTATAAATGACTCGGTACTGGTACCCCATGCATATAGCCTAGTTATAAATGACTCGGTACTGGTACCCCATGCATATAGCCTAGTTATAAATGACTCGGTACTGGTATCCCATGCATATAGCCTAGTTATAAATGACTCGGTACTGGTACCCCATGCATATAACCTAGTTATAAACGACTCGGTACTGGTACCCCATGCATATAGCCTAGTTATAAATGACTCGGTACTGGTACCCCATGCATATAGCCTAGTTATAAATGACTCGGTACTGGTACCCCATGCATATAGCCTAGTTATAAATGACTCGGTACTGGTACCCCATGCATATAGCCTAGTTATAAATGACTCGGTACTGGTACCCCATGCATATAGCCTAGTTATAAATGACTCGGTACTGGTACCCCATGCATATAGCCTAGTTATAAATGACTCGGTACTGGTACCCCATGCATATAGCCTAGTTATAAATGACTCGGTACTGGTACCCCATGCATATAGCCTAGTTATAAATGACTCGGTACTGGTACCCCATGCATATAGCCTAGTTATAAATGACTCGGGTACTGGTACCCCATGCATATAGCCTAGTTATAAATGACTCGGTACTGGTACCCCATGCATATAGCCTAGTTATAAATGACTCGGTACTGGTACCCCATGCATATAGCCTAGTTATAAATGACTCGGTACTGGTACCCCATGCATATAGCCTAGTTATAAATGACTCGGTACTGGTACCCCATGCATATAGCCTAGTTATAAATGTACCCCATGCATATAGCCTAGTTATAAATGACTGGTACCCCATGCATATAGCCTAGTTATAAATGACTCGGTACTGGTACCCCATGCATATAGCCTAGTTATAAATGACTCGGTACTGGTACCCCATGCATATAGCCTAGTTATAAATGACTCGGTACTGGTACCCCATGCATATAGCCTAGTTATAAATGACTCGGTACTGGTACCCCATGCATATAGCCTAGTTATAAATGACTCGGTACTGGTACCCCATGCATATAGCCTAGTTATAAATGACTCGGTACTGGTACCCCATGCATATAGCCTAGTTATAAATGACTCGGTACTGGTACCCCATGCATATAGCCTAGTTATAAATGACTCGGTACTGGTACCCCATGCATATAGCCTAGTTATAAATGACTCGTACCCATGCATATAGTACTGGTACCCCATGCATATAGCCTAGTTATAAATGACTCGGTACTGGTACCCCATGCATATAGCCTAGTTATAAATGACTCGGTACTGGTACCCCATGCATATAGCCTAGTTATAAATGACTCGGTACTGGTACCCCATGCATATAGCCTAGTTATAAATGACTCGGTACTGGTACCCCATGCATATAGCCTAGTTATAAATGACTCGGTACTGGTACCCCATGCATATAGCCTAGTTATAAATGACTCGGTACTGGTACCCCATGCATATAGCCTAGTTATAAATGACTCGGTACTGGTACCCCATGCATATAGCCTAGTTATAAATGACTCGGTACTGGTACCCCATGCATATAGCCTAGTTATAAATGACTCGGTACTGGTACCCCATGCATATAGCCTAGTTATAAATGACTCGGTACTGGTACCCCATGCATATAGCCTAGTTATAAATGACTCGGTACTGGTACCCCATGCATATAGCCTAGTTATAAATGACTCGGTACTGGTACCCCATGCATATAGCCTAGTTATAAATGACTCGGTACTGGTACCCCATGCATATAGCCTAGTTATAAATGACTCGGTACTGGTACCCCATGCATATAGCCTAGTTATAAATGACTCGGTACTGGTACCCCATGCATATAGCCTAGTTATAAATGACTCGGTACTGGTACCCCATGCATATAGCCTAGTTATAAATGACTCGGTACTGGTACCCCATGCATATAGCCTAGTTATAAATGACTCGGTACTGGTACCCCATGCATATAGCCTAGTTATAAATGACTCGGTACTGGTACCCCATGCATATAGCCTAGTTATAAATGACTCGGTACTGGTACCCCATGCATATAGCCTAGTTATAAATGACTCGGTACTGGTACCCCATGCATATAGCCTAGTTATAAATGACTCGGTACTGGTACCCCATGCATATAGCCTAGTTATAAATGACTCGGTACTGGTACCCCATGCATATAGCCTAGTTATAAATGACTCGGTACTGGTACCCCATGCATATAGCCTAGTTATAAATGACTCGGTACTGGTACCCCATGCATATAGCCTAGTTATAAATGACTCGGTACTGGTACCCCATGCATATAGCCTAGTTATAAATGACTCGGTACTGGTACCCCATGCATATAGCCTAGTTATAAATGACTCGGTACTGGTACCCCATGCATATAGCCTAGTTATAAATGACTCGGTACTGGTACCCCATGCATATAGCCTAGTTATAAATGACTCGGTACTGGTACCCCATGCATATAGCCTAGTTATAAATGACTCGGTACTGGTACCCCATGCATATAGCCTAGTTATAAATGACTCGGTACTGGTACCCCATGCATATAGCCTAGTTATAAATGACTCGGTACTGGTACCCCATGCATATAGCCTAGTTATAAATGACTCGGTACTGGTACCCCATGCATATAGCCTAGTTATAAATGACTCGGTACTGGTACCCCATGCATATAGCCTAGTTATAAATGACTCGGTACTGGTACCCCATGCATATAGCCTAGTTATAAATGACTCGGTACTGGTACCCCATGCATATAGCCTAGTTATAAATGACTCGGTACTGGTACCCCATGCATATAGCCTAGTTATAAATGACTCGGTACTGGTACCCCATGCATATAGCCTAGTTATAAATGACTCGGTACTGGTACCCCATGCATATAGCCTAGTTATAAATGACTCGGTACTGGTACCCCATGCATATAGCCTAGTTATAAATGACTCGGTACTGGTACCCCATGCATATAGCCTAGTTATAAATGATACTGGTACCCCATGCATATAGCCTAGTTATAAATGACTCGGTACTGGTACCCCATGCATATAGCCTAGTTATAAATGACTCGGTACTGGTACCCCATGCATATAGCCTAGTTATAAATGACTCGGTACTGGTACCCCATGCATATAGCCTAGTTATAAATGACTCGGTACTGGGTACTGTTATAAATGACCACTGTACCCCATGCATATAGCCTAGTTATAAATGACTCGGTACTGGTACCCCATGCATATAGCCTAGTTATAAATGACTCGGTACTGGTATATGCAATAGCCTAGTTATAAATGAATGACTCGGTACTGGTACCCCATGCATATAGCCTAGTTATAAATGACTCGGTACTGGTACCCCATGCATATAGCCTAGTTATAAATGACTCGGTACTGGTACCCCATGCATATAGCCTAGTTATAAATGACTCGGTACTGGTACCCCATGCATATAGCCTAGTTATAAATGACTCGGTACTGGTACCCCATGCATATAGCCTAGTTATAAATGACTCGGTACTGGTACCCCATGCATATAGCCTAGTTATAAAAACTGGTACATGCATATAGCCTAGTTATAAATGACTTATTATATCACTTATATCTTATTTATTTTATTACATGATTAAACAAATAATTAAAACATCAAATGAACTACAACTTTCCCAAATATAACTCTTCAGATATTTCAATATCTGATCGATTAGTCTCATCAATGTTTTATTATTACTACCTCGTCGCAAACCCTTGGATATCACGAACCCAAAATCATGAATCAGCGATATACTAATTGGCGTAATTATTTATTTACTAACTAACTAAATAATCACACGGAAGTGCATGACAAAGAAACAATAGATACTAACAATGATAGAAAAGTCCCTAGTGGACGAAGACGATATGACGGCTTGGTAGACAAAGGGAAGGGGTGGGGTCTGAGAAAGAGCGGGAAAGACTAAATGGATTCACTACACACAGTGGATAATGGTACTCATGGACATGCGTGTACTTTGCACATGAACAGTCAAAGCTCATTCTGAAAGATATTGCATTTTTTAAACATATTTTGTAAACATATTTACGCCTGTATGTCGTTGTTGTCTCTCGATCGTCCTGTAGAGTTTATCAGAATCTCTGGTTAACTTTCCCAGAAGTCACTATTCCAACTAAACTACTGAAAGAGCTGCTTCCTGTGCTTGGCTCTCCTATGTTGAACATAATAAACGGCTCTCTATCCACTGGATGTGTACCAAACTCACTAAAAGTGGCAGTAATAAAGCCTCTTGAAAAAGCCAAAACTTGACCCAGAAAATATAAAAACGAATCGGCCTATATCGAATCTTCCATTCCTCTCAAAAATGTTAGAAAAAGCTGTTGCACAGCAACTTACTACGAAATTCTTCAGTCTGGTTTTAGACCCCATCATAGCACTGAGACTGCATTTGTGAAGGTGGTAAATGACATTTTAATGGCGTCAGACCGAGGCTCTGCATCTGTCCTCGTGCTCCTAGACCTTAGTGCTGCTTTTGATACCATCGATCACCACATTCTTTTGGAGAGATTGGAAACCCAAATTGGTCTACACGGACATGTTCTGGCCTGGTTTAGATCTTATCTGTCGGAAAGATATCAGTTTGTCTCAGTGAATGGTTTGTCCTCTGACAAATCAACTGTAAATTTCGGTGTTCCCCAAAATTGCCCTCGCTAGAAGCCTGTGTTTCAGACATAAGGAAGTGGAAGTGGATGGCTGCCAACTTGAATCTGACAATTAATCTTGATGGTTGTACAGTTGTCTCAAATAAAACTGTGAAGGACCTCGGCGTTACTCTGGACCCTACTCTCTTTTGACGAACATATCAAGACTGTTTCAAGGACAGCTTTTTTCCATCTACGTGACATTGCAATAATCTGAAACTTTCTGTCAAAAAAATATGTAAAAAAATGAATCCATGCTTTTGTTACTTCTAGGTCAGACTACTGCAATGCTCTACTTTCCGGCTACCCGGATAAAGCACTAAATTAACTTCAGTTAGTGCTAAATACGGCTGCTAGAATCCTGACTAGAACCAAACAATTTGATCATATTACTCCAGTGCTAGCCTCCCTACACTGGCTTCCTGCTGATTCCTGCCAGGGCTGATTTCAAGGTTTTACTGCTAACCTACAAAGCATTACATGGGCTTGCTCCTACCCATCGCTCTGATTTGGTCCTGCCGTACATACCTACACGTACGCTACGGTCACAAGACGCAGGCCTCCTAATTGTCCCTAGAATTTCTAAGCAAACAGCTGGAGGCAGGGCTTTCTCCTATAGAGCTCCATTTTTTATGGAATGGTCTGCCTGCCCATGTGAGAGACGCAGACTCGGTCTCAACCTTTAAGTCTTTACTGAAGACTCATCTCTTCAGTGGGTCATATGATTGAGTGTAGTCTGGCCCAGGAGTGTGAAGGTGAATGGAAAGGCTCTGGGGCAATGAATCGCCCTTGCTGTCTCTGTCTGGCCGGTTCCCCTCTCCCCACTGGGATTCTCTGCCTCTAACCCTATTACAGGGGCTGAGTCACTGGCTTACTGGTGCTCTTCCATGCCGTCCCTAGGAGGGGTGCATCACTTGAGTGGGTTGAGTCACTGATGTGATCTTCCTGTCTGGGTTGGCAGTTGTCGTTATTCCCGTATTAGACTTACATAATTTCTAGCTGCATACTAGTAATTATACGTCTAAGATTTGCTCTTATTCTGTCGTGATCGATTGTCTCAGACTTGAACCATTTCCAGCCGTGTAGCCAAAACTACAGCTGTATGGTCTAATGGTCAATAGAATTGTAGTCATTCCAACATTCCCGGCGTTCTCTGACTTAATGTAGATTTTGTAGGAAGTGGGTTTTATACTCTTTGGAAAAAGGGGCAGTTCTATGACTCCTAATGTGATGTCTGGGCTCACGGGGGTGTGGCCACTGACTAGTTCATCTTTATATGAAAAACCCATTCTCTCTTTTAGAAGGTTAACATCACATTGCATCTTTTCACAAATAGTTTCATGTTTAATCACATACGTTTCACAATATTTAGATATAAACCTGATAGCTGGGAAATGGTCCCTTTAAGAGATACAGTTATGTGTGTTTCCTGTCCTTCATGAAATCACCAAATGAAACACACTCGTCACGACTGTCCCTTAAGTGTCCACGGACCATTCCCACATTCTCAACAGTGGAAATATTGTTTAGTTCTCCCATTTTGGGGAATTAGGAGTTTGGCCAAGTCTCTCTCTGTGTCCCACAGTCACACATTCCAATATCAATTCTACAGACCCAGAAGCAGAGTATTTACGACTGTCATAAACTGGGGGTGAGGGGGCTGTGATCCTGCCCCCAGGGCACGTCATGGTAGTTCCCTGTGTATATAGTCAAGTTATCATTGACTCGGTACTGGTACCCTGTGTATATAGCCAAGTTATCATTGACTCGGTACTGGTACCCTGTGTATATAGCCAAGTTATCATTGCTGTTCCTCTTTTTTATTTATTTATATCTACAAATGTTAAATGTTTCTCTGTGCATTGTTGGGAAAGGTTCGTAAGTAAGCATTTCACTGTTGGTCTACACCTGCTATTGCATTAAATCAATTAAACTGTTTCATTGCTATTTGTTATAGGTCTGGAATATGACCTTTGTTATAGTTATCGGAATTGACCCGTGTGTATTGTTCCTCTTTTTTATTTATTTATATACTACAAATGTTTGTTTCTCTGTATTGTTGGGAAAGGCCGAATAAGCATTTCACCCTTGTTATCGAGCCGAATTAAACTGTTTCCTTGTTATAGGGCCGGAATACGACCCTTGTTATAGGGCCGGAATACGACCCGTGTTATTGGGCCGGAATATGACCCTTGTTATAGGGCCGGAATACGACCCTTGTTATAGGGCAGGAGTATGACCCTTGTTATAGGGCCGGAATACTACCCTTGTTATAGGGCATGAGTATGACCCTTGTCATAGGGCCGGAATACGACCCTTGTTATAGGGCAGGAGTATGACCCTTGTTATAGGGCCGGAATACGACCCTTGTTATAGGGCCGGAATACGACCCTTGTTGTGGGGCCTGAATATGACCCTTGTTGTAGGGCCAGAATACGATCCTTGTTATAGGGCCGGAATGTGAACCTTGTTATAGGGCCGGAATACGACCCTTGTTATAGGGCAGGAGTATGACCCTTGTTATAGGGCCGGAGTACGACCCTTGTTATAGGGCCAAAATGTGAACCTTGTTATAGGGCCGGAATACGACCCTTGTTATAGGGCCGGAATACAACCCTTGTTATAGGGACGGTACGACCCTTGTTATAGGGCAGGAGTATGACCCTTGTTATAGGGCCGGAATACGACCCTTGTTATAGGTCCGGAATACGACCCTTGATTTGAAAATATATGTTTGATTCATGCGCCTGTGAGAATCAAATTAGAATGACAATAAAATCCCAGTAAAAAATATGTTGTTTTAAGCTAGAGACATCAGGGTTTTCTGTCTCAATCCCACGATGTCGGCCTTCCGCCTCTGCGGTGAAAGGTGGCAGAGCTAAGGAGGTGTTTGTCAGCTTGTGTGGCCTACCACTTTGCGGCTGAGCCGTTGTTTCTCCTAGAAGGTTCCACTTCACAAAAACCATATCTGTGTGCTCGATTTTATAGATCTGTCCGCAACAGGTGTGGCAGAAATAGCGAATCCACTCATTTTGAAGGAGTGTCCACATACTATTGTGTATATATAATATAGTGTAGATCTACGACATAGATAGGACAGACACTTCAACATAGATAGGACAGACACTTCAACATAGAGAGGACAGACAATTTAAAACAAACTTGCTTTGATTTATTTTTGTGCTATCTGTTTTTCAATGTCTGAATCTGTCATTCAATGTGTTTCTATGGGATTAATAGCAGTAAGTTTCATCAAATACATGTTTAAAAAAAATTTTTTTACTACACGGGTCCTAAAGTGCTATATTTATTGGCTAAATGATCCTTGGTATGACCAACTGTAATAATCTTAAGATGTTAGCTCAGTATAAACCCAACCCCGGGCCATTAGACTCTATGGAGCATGAATACGATGATTCCATTTGAAAAGATAAATGTCTCCTCTTCCAGAGTCCACGAAGAGAAACGAACAATTCGTTTTACAGCATCAACACTTCAAAGTAGTAGATTCTAATAGCAGTTTAACATCTTCCAAGAACAGCTGTTCATATACAGTATGTAGCAGAAACAACATGTAATTCAGGTGGGCACATCAATTCATAAACTGTAAAAGGCCCACAAGTCTGCCATTATGTAATGGCCCCTGCCCCCAGGCGAGTAGCAACATACCGGGCCATGACAGAAGGAGAGGGGACAGGGGAAACGTTATACCGGTGAGGATGAAACCATGACAGACGGAGAGAAGACAGGGGAAACGTTATACCGGTGAGGATGAAACCATGACAGACGGAGAGGAGACAGGGGAAACGTTATACCTGCGAGGATGAAACCATGACAGACGGAGAGGGGACAGGGGAAACGTTATACCTGCGAGGATGAAACCATGACAGACGGAGAGGAGACAGGGGAAAAGTTATACCTGCGAGGATTAAACCATGACAGACTGAGAGGAGACTGGGGAAACGTTATACCGGCGAGGATGAAACCATGACAGACGGAGAGGAGACAGGGGAAACGTTATACCTGCGAGGATGAAACCATGACAGACGGAGAGGGGACAGGGGAAATGTTATACCGGCGAGGATGAAACCATGACAGACGGAGAGGAGACAGGGGAAACGCTATACCGGTGAGGATGAAACCATGACAGACGGAGAGGAGACTGGGGAAACGTTATACCTGTGAGGATGAAACCATGACAGACGGAGAGGAGACTGGGGAAACGTTATACCGGCGAGGATGAAACCATGACAGACGGAGAGGAGACTGGGGAAACGTTATACCGGCGAGGATGAAACCATGACAGACGGAGAGGGGACAGGGGAAACGTTATACCTGCGAGGATGAAACCATGACAGACGGAGAGGAGACATGGGAAACGTTATACCGGCGAGGATGAAAATGACAGACGGAGAGAGATGGGGAAAGCGTTATACCGGCGAGGATGAAACCATGACAGACGGAGAGGGGACAGGGGAAACGTTATACCTGCGAGGATGAAACCATGACAGACGGAGAGGAGACAGGGGAAACGTTATACCTGCGAGGATGAAACCATGACAGACGGAGAGGAGACAGGGGAAACGTGCGAGGATGAAACCATACGGAGAGGAGACAGGGGGAAACGGCAGGATGAAACCATGACAGACGGAGAGGAGACAGGGGAAACGTTATACCGGCGAGGATGAAACCATGACAGACGGAGAGGGGACAGGGGAAACGTTATACCGGCGAGGATGAAACCATGACATGATTTAACAGATTTCATGTTTCAAGCGGCACATCAGAATCATTAGTACAGAAAACATCATTAACAATCCTCACATCAACAAAACCAATTAAATTCCTTTATAGATACCCTGGTCTATAGGTAAACTGCTCTATAGGTACATTGGTCTACAGGTAACCGGGTCTATAGGTAACCTGGTCTATAGGTACCTGGTCTATAGGTAACCTGGTCTATAGGTAACCTGGTCTATAGGTAACCTGGTCTATAGGTAACCTGGTCTATAGGTACCCTGGTCTATAGGTACCCTGGTCTATAGGTAACCTGGTCTATAGGTAACCCTGGTTTATAGGTACCCCCTGGTCTATAGGTAACCTGGTCTATAGGTACTCCTGGTCTATAGGTAACCTGGTCTATAGGTACCCTGGTCTATAGGTAACCTGGTCTATAGGTACCCTGGTCTATAGGTAACCTGGTCTATAGGTACCCTGGTCTACAGGCACCCTGGTCTATAGGCACCCTGGTCTACAGGTACCCTGGTCTACAGGTACCCTGGTCTATAGCTACCCTGGTCTACAGGTACCCTGGTCTACAGGTACCCTGGTCTACAGGCACCCTGGTCTACAGGTACCCTGGTCTACAGGTACCCTGGTCTATAGGTACACTGGTCTATAGGCACCCTGGTCTACAGGTACCCTGGTCTACAGGTACCCTGGTCTGTAGGTACCCTGGTCTACAGGTACCCCGGGTCTACAGGCACCCTGGTCTACAGGTACCCTGGTCTACAGGTACCCTGGTCTATAGGTACCCTGGTCTATAGGTACCCTGGTCTATAGGTACCCTGGTCTACAGGTACCCTGGTCTATAGGTACACTGGTCCAGTGCAACTTATGTCATGTGAGATGCAGCATTTTCTACTTATCCAAAATAATGTTGATTTATGCAGCTTTTTCTGACTGAGCTTCAATGTGTCAGCCAGGAGCAGGTCTTTAGGGTTGTGGTGTCAGCCAGGAGCAGGTCTTTAGGGTTGTGGTGTCAGCCAGGGCAGGTCTTTAGGTTGTGGTGTCAGCCAGGAGCAGGTCTTTAGGGTTGTGGTGTCAGCCAGGAGCAGGTCTTTAGGGTTGTGGTGTCAGCCAGGAGCAGGTCTTTAGGGTTGTGGTGTCAGGTGCAGGTCTTTAGGGTTGTGGTGTCAGGTGCAGGTCTTTAGGGTTGTGGTGTCAGCCAGGAGCAGGTCTTTAGGGTTGTGGTGTCAGCCAGGAGCAGGTCTTTAGGGTTGTGGTGTCAGCCAGGAGCAGGTCTTTAGGGTTGTGGTGTCAGCCAGGAGCAGGTCTTTAGGGTTGTGGTGCCAGGTGCAGGTCTTTAGGGGTTGTGGTGTCAGCCAGGAGCAGGTCTTTAGGGTTGTGGTGTCAGCCAGGAGCAGGTCTTTAGGGTTGTGGTGGTGTCAGCCAGGAGCAGGTCTTTAGGTTGTGGTGTCGGCCAGGTGCAGGTCTTTAGGGTTGTGGTGTCAGGAGCAGGTCTTTAGGGTTGTGGTGTCAGGTGCAGGTCTTTAGGGTTGTGGTGTCAGCCAGGTGGAGGTCTTTAGGGTTGTGGTGTCAGCCAGGAGCAGGTCTTTAGGGTTGTGGTGTCAGCCAGGAGCAGGTCTTTAGGGTTGTGGTGTCAGCCAGGAGCAGGTCTTTAGGGTTGTGGTGTCAGCCAGGAGCAGGTCTTTAGGGTTGTGGTGTCAGCCAGGTGCAGGTCTTTAGGGTTGTGGTGTCAGCCAGGAGCAGGTCTTTAGGGTTGTGGTGTCAGTGACCAACCAATATAGGACTACAATGTCCCTCCCTCTACTACTACTGGTGTCAGCACAACTACAATGGTCTACTACTACTGACCAACCAATATACACAACTACAATGTCCCTCCCCTACTACTACTGACCAACCAATATACTACAAAGTCCCCTCCCTCTACTACTACTGACCAACCAGCAGTAATATACACAACCCTCCCTCTACTACTACTGACCAACCAATATACACAACTACAAAGTCCCTCCCTCTACTACTACTGACCAACCAATATACACAACTACAATGTCCCTCCCTCTACTACTACTGACCAACCCAGTAATATACACAACTACAATGTCCCTCCCTCTACTACTACTGACCAACCAGCAGTAATATACACAACTACAATGTCCCTCCCTCTACTACTACTGACCAACCAATATACACAACTACAAAGTCCCTCCTCTCTACTACTGACCAACCAGCAGTAATATACACAACTACAATGTCCCTCCTCTACTACTACTGACCAACCATCAGTAATATACACAACTACAATGTCCCTCCTCTACTACTACTGACCAACCAATATACACAACTACAAAGTCCCTCCCTCTACTACTACTGACCAACCAGCAGTAATATACACACACTACAATGTCCCTCCCTCTACTACTACTGACCAACCATCAGTAATATACACAACTACAATGTCCCTCCCTCTACTACTACTGACCAACCATCAGTAATATACACAACTACAATGTCCCTCCCTCTACTACTACTGACCAACCAGCAGTAATATACACAACTACAATGTCCCTCCCTCCTCCTACTACTACTGACTACTACTGACCAAGCAATATACACAACTACAATGTCCCTCCCTCTACTACTACTGACCAACCAATATACACAACTACAATGTCCCTCCCTCTACTACTACTGACCAACCATCAGTAATATACACAACTACAATGTCCTCCTCTACTACTACTGACCAACCATCAATATACACAACTACAATGTCCCTCCTCTACTACTACTGACCAACCAGCAGTAATATACACAACTACAATGTCCCTCCCTCTACTACTACTGACCAACCAATATACACAACTACAATGTCCCTCCCTCTACTACTACTGACCAACCAGTAATATACACAACTACAATGTCCCTCCCTCTACTACTACTGACCAACCAGCAGTAATATACACAACTACAATGTCCCTCCCTCTACTACTACTGACCAACCAGCAGTAATATACACAACTACAATGTCCCTCCCTACTACTACTGACCAACCAATATACACAACTACAATGTCCTCCCTCTACTACTACTGACCAACCAGCAGTAATATACACAACTACAATGTCCCTCCCTCTACTACTACTGACCAACCAGCAGTAATATACAACACTACAATGTCCCTCCCTCTACTACTACTGACCAACCATCAGTAATATACACAACTACAATGCCCCTCCCTCTACTACTACTGACCAACCAGCAGTAATATACAACACTACAATGTCCCTCCCTCTACTACTACTGACCAACCAGCAGTAATATACACAACTACAATGTCCCTCCCTCTACTACTACTGACCAACCAATATACACAACTACAATGTCCCTCCCTCTACTACTACTGACCAACCAGCAGTAATATACACAACTACAATGTCCCTCCCTCTACTACTACTGACCAACCACAATGTCCCTCCCTCTACTACTACTGACCAACCAATATACACAACTACAATGCCCTCCCTCTACTACTACTGACCAACCAGCAGTAATATACACAACTACAATGTCCCTCCCTCTACTACTACTGACCAACCAGCAGTAATATACACAACTACAATGTCCCTCCCTCTACTACTACTGACCAACCATCAGTAATATACACAACTAAAATGTCCCTCCTCTACTACTACTGACCAACCAATATACACAACTACAATGTCCCTCCCTCTACTACTACTGACCAACCAATATACACAACTACAATGCCCCTCCCTCTACTACTACTGACCAACCAGCAGTAATATACACAACTACAATGTCCCTCCCTCTACTACTACTGACCAACCAGCAGTAATATACACAACTACAATGTCCCTCCCTCTACTACTACTGACCAACCAGCAGTAATATACACAACTACAATGTCCCTCCCTCTACTACTACTGACCAACCAGCAGTAATATACACAACTACAATGTCCCTCCCTCTACTACTACTGACCAACCATCAATATACACAACTACAATGTCCCTCCCTCTACTACTACTGACCAACCAATATACACAACTACAATGTCCCTCCCTCTACTACTACTGACCAACCAGCAGTAATATACACAACTACAATGTCCCTCCCTCTACTACTACTGACCAACCCAATATACACAACTACAATGTCCCTCCCTCTACTACTACTGACCAACCAGCAGTAATATACACAACTACAATGTCCCTCCCTCTACTACTACTGACCAACCAGCAGTAATATACACAACTACAATGTCCCTCCCTCTACTACTACTGACCAACCAGCAGCAATATACACAACTACAATGTCTCTCCCTCTACTACTACTGACCAACCAGCAGTAATATACACAACTACAATGTCCCTCCCTCTACTACTACTGACCAACCAGCAGTAATATACACAACTACAATGTCCCTCCCTCTACTACTACTGACCAACCAGCAGTAATATACAACACTACAATGTCCCTCCCTCTACTACTACTGACCAACCAGCAGTAATATACACAACTACAATGTCCCTCCCTCTACTACTACTGACCAACCAGCAGTAATATACACAACTACAATGTCCCTCCCTCTACTACTACTGACCAACCAATATACACAACTACAAGTCCCTCCCCTACTACTACTGACCAACCAGCAGTAATATACACAACTACAATGTCCTCCCTCTACTACTACTGACCAACCATCAGTAATATACACAACTACAATGTCCCTCCCTCTACTACTACTGACCAACCAGCAGTAATATACACAACTACAATGTCCCTCCCTCTACTACTACTGACCAACCAGCAGTAATATACACAACTACAATGTCCCTCCCTCTACTACTACTGACCAACCATCAGTAATATACACAACTACAAAGTCCCTCCCTCTACTACTACTGACCAACCAGCAGTAATATACACAACTACAATGTCCCTCCCTCTACTACTACTGACCAACCAGCAGTAATATACACAACTACAATGTCCCTCCCTCTACTACTACTGACCAACCAATATACACAACTACAATGTCCCTCCCTCTACTACTACTGACCAACCAGCAGTAATATACACAACTACAATGTCCCTCCCTCTACTACTACTGACCAACCAGCAGTAATATACACAACTACAATGTCCCTCCCTCTACTACTACTGACCAACCAGCAGTAATATACACAACTACAATGCCCCTCCCTCTACTACTACTGACCAACCAGCAGTAATATACACAACTACAATGCCCCTCCCTCTACTACTACTGACCAACCAATATACACAACTACAATGCCCCTCCCTCTACTACTACTGACCAACCAATATACACAACTACAATGTCCCTCCCTCTACTACTACTGACCAACCAGCAGTAATATACACAACTACAATGTCCCTCCCTCTACTACTACTGACCAACCAGCAGTAATATACACAACTACAATGTCCCTCCCTCTACTACTACTGACCAACCAGCAGCAATATACACAACTACAATGTCTCTCCCTCTACTACTACTGACCAACCAGCAGTAATATACACAACTACAATGTCCCTCCCTCTACTACTACTGACCAACCAGCAGTAATATACACAACTACAATGTCCCTCCCTCTACTACTACTGACCAACCAGCAGTAATATACACAACTACAATGTCCCTCCCTCTACTACTACTGACCAACCAGCAGTAATATACACAACTACAATGTCCCTCCCTCTACTACTACTGACCAACCAATATACACAACTACAAAGTCCCTCCCTCTACTACTACTGACCAACCAATATACACAACTACAATGTCCTCCCTCTACTACTACTGACCAACCAGCAGTAATATACACAACTACAATGTCCCTCCCTCTACTACTACTGACCAACCAGCAGTAATATACACAACTACAATGTCCCTCCCTCTACTACTACTGACCAACCAGCAGTAATATACACAACTACAATGTCCCTCCTCTACTACTACTGACCAACCAGCAGTAATATACACAACTACAATGTCCCTCCCTCTACTACTACTGACCAACCAGCAGTAATATACACAACTACAATGTCCCTCCCTCTACTACTACTGACCAACCAATATACACAACTACAATGTCCCTCCCTCTACTACTACTGACCAACCAGCAGTAATATACACAACTACAATGTCCCTCCCTCTACTACTACTGACCAACCAATATACACAACTACAAAGTCCCTCCCTCTACTACTACTGACCAACCAATATACACAACTACAATGTCCCTCCCTCTACTACTACTGACCAACCAGCAGTAATATACACAACTACAATGTCCCTCCCTCTACTACTACTGACCAACCAGCAGTAATATACACAACTACAATGTCCCTCCCTCAACTACTACTGACCAACCAGCAGTAATATACACAACTACAATGTCCCTCCCTCTACTACTACTGACCAACCAATATACACAACTACAATGTCCCTCCCTCTACTACTACTGACCAACCAATATACACAACTACAATGTCCCTCCCTCTACTACTACTGACCAACCAGCAGTAATATACACAACTACAAAGTCCCTCCCTCTACTACTACTGACCAACCAGCAGTAATATACACAACTACAATGTCCCCTCTACTACTACTGACCAACCAGCAGTAATATACACAACTACAATGTCCCTCCCTCTACTACTACTGACCAACCAATATACACAACTACAATGTCCCTCCCTCTACTACTACTGACCAACCAGCAGTAATATACACAACTACAATGTCCCTCCCTCTACTACTACTGACCAACCAGCAGTAATATACACAACTACAATGTCCCTCCCTCTACTACTACTGACCAACCAGCAGTAATATACACAACTACAATGTCCCTCCCTCTACTACTACTGACCAACCATCAGTAATATACACAACTACAAAGCCCCTCCCTCTACTACTACTGACCAACCAGCAGTAATATACACAACTACAATGTCCCTCCCTCTACTACTACTGACCAACCATCAGTAATATACACAACTACAAAGCCCCTCCCTCTACTACTACTGACCAACCAATATACACAACTACAATGTCCCTCCCTCTACTACTACTGACCAACCAGTATACACAACTACAATGTCCCTCCCTCTACTACTACTGACCAACCAATATACACAACTACAATGTCCCTCCCTCTACTACTACTGACCAACCAGTATACACAACTACAAAGCCCCTCCCTCTACTACTACTGACCAACCAATATACACAACTACAATGTCCCTCCCTCTACTACTACTGACCAACCAATATACACAACTACAATGTCCCTCCCTCTACTACTACTGACCAACCAGCAGTAATATACACAACTACAAAGTCCCTCCCTCTACTACTACTGACCAACCAGTCAGCACAATTACACACTCACCGCTCCGCTGAAACATCACAATTACAATTCAAATATTTAATTCATATCTCCAAAAACGCAGTTGTACTGTAATTATGAAACGGTTAAATTTTTAATTGAAATGCACTGCAGATATGAGTGAAATTGTGTAAAGTAAGTCCATCACACTGTATAAAGCGATGATAAATTATTATTAAAGCCTTACATTATTATTAAAGCCTTACATTATTATTAAAGCCTTACATTATTATTAAAGCCTTACATTATTATTAAAGCCTTACATTATTATTAAAGCCTTACATTATTATTAAAGCCTTACATTATTATTAAAGCCTTACATTATTATTAAAGCCTTACATTATTATTAAAGCCTTACATTATTATTAAAGCCTTACATTATTATTAAAGCCTTACATTATTATTAAAGCCTTACATTATTATTTAACGTTACTACGATCAGTACGGTTTAATCTTAGCCATTGTACTCTGCTTCTTATGTTGTCCACCGTTTTTATTGTGTTTCTCCTGCTTTCATTAATGTAAAGCTGCTTTGACAGAATGAAACAATTGTGAAAAGTGCTATATAAATAAAATTGAATTGAATAAATAGATGAGCTATAATAATAATCACTTTAATTTATATAGCGCCTTTCAAAGGACCCAAGGTCGGTTGCTCACTGCACTGCAGAAATGTCTTTCTTACTTAGTATTTTTGTCTTGTTTTCAGTAAAAAAAAATATCTAAAAAACATCTTGAATATTTTCTTGAGCAAAATTACCTAGGAAAATAAGCAAAACAATCTGCCAGTGAAACGAGAACTTTTCTAAAATTAAGTGTTTATGGAAAAAGTAAACTTATTTCAAGAGAATTTTTATTATATTGACAGATTTTTTATTTGCTTATTTTAAGCACACATTTACTTAAAGTTTATATTTTTGTCTAACCTATACTTATTTTGCTAGGTCATTTAGCAAATCAAGAAAATACATCTTTATTAAAGTTTTTTTTTTAAATATTTTTACTGAAAACAAGACAAAAATACCAAGTAATTTTTTGCAGTGTGACTCCATTAAATGTGTGTGTGTGTGTGTAGATTAAACATGAACGGGCCAAAACGGACATGGCAGCAGGTCAAAATCAAATACAAGAACATTCTGCAGAATGGTATGGTCCCTGACTAATATTTAACAAAGCACAAGCATATATTGTAGCCAGAAGGTGCCTGCTCACACATTGTCTGTACTGTTTTAGCAGTGAAAAGAATACCCACAGACAAGGCATGGGTGGTGGGTCACCAAAGGCTGACCTTACCCCAGCAGAGGACATGGCCTTGGAGCTAAATAAAGGCAGGCCCGTCTTAGAGGGGATCCCTGGGGGAAAGAGATGAGCATAGGTTCCTCCCAAGATGCCACCCGCTTCATTCAAGGTATGTCCTTCCATCTCTACATGGGATACAACCACATTCATATTGAATCAATTTGGACTGTCTGACTTTGGTTTACCTATTGCCTTGCAGTGTCTGGCAGCACTGTGTTCCTGTTAGAGCCACCAGCACAAGCACCAGACGATGCTGATCCAGTGAGTACTCCATCAAAGGCATACTGTAGGCCTGGCATGTCTTGTCTACTAGCTTCAATATGAATCAGATTAAATGTGATAGGGTGAAGGCCCCAGTGCAGCAGCAACAGCACATGATGGAGACGATGATGATGAGGAGGAGACCATCTCTCTGGATTCCAGAAGGCATGAGGTATCATGGTAAGACTGTGAAAGTACTATTTACTCTACAATGGTGAGGAATCCTCATCAAAATCAAAAAATCTAATTTCTTTTACAGGACCCAGATGCTATACAGTGGGAAAACCAGCCTGGCAACATAGTGCGTATTAATAAAAGGACACCACATCCTGCCAAATTCCAGCTGCGCTAATTGTATTGTGTTCACAGAGCTCACAAGCTATCAGAAAGTTGTATGGCAACCACCTCCGGCGCCAAATAGAACTGGCAGACATAGACATTCAGTACAAGAAGAAAAAGATGGAAAATCTTGCACTGGAGTCCGAAATAAAAAAAGAGAACAATCAGGAAACTGGACCTTGAAATAAAAAAACCTTGAGAGGGAGGTGAGATGCCTTCAATGTACACTGTATGCTAACTGGAACACAAATGTATTAATCATTATTTGTATTTCCTCCCCCAGCTCCAAGAAGATGACACAGCTCAAAATAAAAAATTAGGTATATTCTCGTAAAGTCAAGTGAGCCATGACATATGAGCTCTTATTGTGAGCACACAGGACGGTGGCATCTTTCTAAGGTTTTTTTTTATTTTCCCGGCAATCAGTACAACCAAGTCATCGTTATAAGGCATCGCCCTCTTTTGCCCACCCCCCCAGCACCAGGTGTGGCCACTAGCCTATATGAAGGCCCAAAATTGTGTGTTCCTTTCTGCTCTGACAATGGCATGCCCATTCGTGCGAGATGTGGTGGATGAAGAAGCACTTGTGCTGAGGAGAGCCTTCAGGCGAGAAAGGGTCTTCAGGGACCGGTTGGACCCACTGGCCTTCCCCTGACGACCATCTATATGAAAGATACAGGTTTTCTGCAGATGGCATCAGGTATCTATGCAGACTACTCTGTCCCAGGATTAAGCACCGCACTGCACGGAGCCATGCACTGAGTGTGGAGCAAATGGTTTGTGTGGCCTTGCGCTTTTTTGCTAGTGGAGCCTTCCTGTACTCAGTGGGGGATGCAGAACAGCTGAACAAGGCCACAATTTGCTGCACAATAAGGAGTGTGTGTCTGGCTATCAAAGCATTAGCAGATTTCTTCATCTCCTTCCCTGGCCACAGAAGACTCTGTGACATCAAAGAGGAGTTCTATAGGATTGCAGGTAAGAGGATCTACAAATTACAGGACAACTGTTAACACATAGTAGGATACTCATTACTTTGTGTGACAGGTTTCCCCAATGTCATTGGTGCAGTGGACTGCACACATATAAGGATAAAAGCCCCCTCAGGTGCCCATGAGGCCGATTTTGTGAATAGGAAATCCTTTCACAGCATTAATGTTCAGGTGAACATAACTTTTTGATATTGTCCATTGACGAACACTCTGCATTGCCAGTGATGTGCATTGATTGGTGTAATATTCCTCATCTTATGATTTCAGATGGTCTGCAATGCTGACTGTGTGACCAGCAATGTTGTGGCAAAATGGCCTGGCTCAGTCCATGACTCCAGAATCTTTCGGGCCTCTGAAATCTATCAGTGCCTATCACAAGGTAAGCCACACAACCCCTATTTATAACCATCATGGCTGTGTCAAGAATATCACTGTGTTTATGAGGTAGTAATGATGAGATTTTGTGTTGACAGGTGAATTCTCTGGTGTGTTGCTGGGAGACAGGGGGTATGGCTGCCAGCCTTTTCTCCTGACACCTTTCACAGACCCCCAGGAAGCACAGCAGGCCTACAACCATGCCCATGCCAGGACCAGGGCCAGAGTTGAAATGACCTTTGGCCTCCTGAAGGCACGCTTTCACTGCCTTCACAAATTAAGGGTCAGCCCTGTTAGGGGCTAATATAGTGATATTACTGTGGCTTGTGCTGTCCTCCACAATGTGGCCTGCCTGAGGAAGGAGAGGGCCCCCAGAGTGCCACCAGCCATGGACTGGGACAATCCGGCAATCTTCCCTGATGACGACAGTGGTCGGCTGCTGAGGGACCAATATGTGTTGAATTATTTTAGTTAGTATGTGTGCTTTCAATTTTGGTTAAATATGTCCTGCGGTGGCAGAGGAATTTGGGGTTTTTTGGGTTCGTTTTTTTACGAATTTGGCCTCTTATGATGTTTGTGCGGTATACTGTGTGTAATACAAGGCTGCAGGGAGGCTACTGCATCCATTCATTTGTCTGTTCAGTTGATGTGTATGGATTTGTCCTGCATTTATTTTAGTGTGCAGACATGCAGGGTGTGTTATATACAGACCTTTGAATGTGTATGTATCATTTTGTATAATATGCTTGGATTCTGTGCTTTCCATCTTGTAGAGTCACTGTGACTTCAGTTTCGAAAGGAGCTGATGGTTTACCTGCTTTGTTTTGTCCTTATTCAATAAAGGAACATAATGTTACACATTGTGTTTTTATATTCATATGGAATGTGTATTTGTTTATATGACAGAGTACTAGGGCCACACTGAAGAAAAAGGATAAAGTCATACATTTATGAGGCTGGTTCTTTCTGCAGAAAAGCTACATATTGTTTTTACAGTTTTGATACTTATGACAATGTGATACTTAATATTCTGGCACATCAGCATGTCTTTGTTTATGAAACCATACTGAAGTACAATTTCACGAAATGCCCCGCATCTGTCATTTTAACAACTGTCCTCCTTTAAAACAACTGGTTACAATATTATGACTTGTCTTTTTTTTCCCCTCTGTGGCCCTAATATTCTATCATTTTATATATAGTCTATGGGAAACTGTAAATTATCTAATGATAGCAACATCTAAAAATCATTTTTTATCCAAAATCATTGAAATTAATGATCACAAACGTTTAAATAATGACAGTGGGTCTAGTTATATGTGATAACAATGTATAGTGAGCAGTGAAATAACTATTGGTTTCCATTTGTGGTGACTGCTGACTGACATTAGGGGTGAGATTAAATAGATCCTGGGAATTTAGCCTGGTCTGGAGCAGGCTAGCTCCACAGAATAAATCTCCATGGTAATTTATACCATAACATATCCTCCTGCCCCCTATCCATCTTTAGTGCAACCGGATTACGGATCAATTGAGCCAGGATCACCTGGCTTAATCCCTTATCCTAGTTTTGTGCAACAGGCCCCTGGAACCCAAGATGACTGCCTTTGATTGGCTGACCCCACGTTGTGATAAGGCACCTGGCAACCTGGTCCCTCGCAACTGCTAGGTTCTGACAAGAGATTAAAAAGCATTGTTATATGATTAGAATATTTCTAACAAATCAACACTTGACTTTTTAATAAATAATAATATATGCCATTTAGCAGACGCTTTTATCCAAAGCGACTTACAGTCATGTGTGCATACATTCTACGTATGGGTGGTCCCGGGGATTGAACCCACTACCCTGGCTTTACAAGCGCCATGCTCTACCAACTGAGCTACAGAAGGACCAATGGAAATCAAAGGTTGTACAAGTAGACCAGACCTTTTTGGAACAATTATCACTTGTTTTTATGTATCTATGACAAGCAATGCAAAAGTTATTGTGAACAAGAGATTTAACAGGTAATGTCTGTTATAAAACTGACCTCGGACCATTTAATCAGGAGATATATGTTTTGCATTGGATGCATCTCATTCCACCACATCCGCCAACCGATCCACTTCCGCATCTGCGGTGAAAGGTGAACGAGCTAGAGAGATGTTTGTCAGACCACCAGAAAATCGGTCTTCTCACAAAATCGTCTGTAACGTCAGAACTGTTTGGCCTCTATGGAAAGATGTAGGTGAGAATCTCGTGAACACATACACTATATATACAAAAGTATCTGGACACCCTTTAAATGAGTGGATTCGGCTATTTCAGCCACACCGATTGCTGACAGTCGAGCACACAGCCGTGCAATCTCTATAGACAAACATTGGCAGTAGAATGGCCTTACTGAAGAGCTCAGTGACTTTCACCTTTCCAACAAGTCAGTTCGTCAAATTTCTGCATTGCTAGAACTGAAAGTCCTGTTATTGTGAAGTGGAAAACGTCAAGGAGAAACAACGGCTCAGCTGTGAAGTGGTAGGCCACACAAACTGACAGAATGGGACCTCCGAGTGCTGAAGCATGTAAAAATCATCTGGTTCCAAACTGGAAGCAACATCAGCACAATAACTATTCTTCGGGAGCTTCGTGAAATGGGTTGACCGAGCAGACCACCATAATCAATGCGTTCTCTGGAGTGATGAATCACACTTCACCATCTCGCAGTCCGACGGATGAATCTGGGTTTGGCGGATGCAAGGAGAACGCTACCTGACCGAATGCGTAGTGCCTTCTGTAAAGTTTGGTGGAGGAGGAATAACTCAAACTAAAAGCATTGTCTTTGGATAAAATCATTCAATAAACCCTAAACTAAATCTAGTAATTCATAATGTGGACATTTAGCAAGTTGAGGTGACTAAGCTGCTTGGGGTAACTCTGGATCAACAAAACATGTTGATACAACCCCATTAAACACCTTTGGTATGAATTGGAATCCGACTGTGAGCCAGGCCTAATTGCCCAACAACAGTACCCAAGCTCACTAATGCTCTTGTGGCTGAATGGAAGCAATTCCTCGCAGCAATGTTCCAACATCTAGCGGAAAGCCTCCCCAGAAGAGTGGAGGCTGTTATAGCAGCAATGTTCCAACATCTAGTGGAAAGCTTTCCCAGAAGAGTGGAGGCTGTTATAGCAGAAAGTACATTAGAGTGTCTAGTTTGAGAAACAGACGCCTCACAAGTCCTCAACTGGCAGTTTCATTAAATAGTACACGCAAAACACCAGTCTCAACGTCAACAGTGAAGAGGCGACTTGGGGTTGAAGGCCTTCTAGTGTTAAAAAAATTTAAATATATTTTGCACAATCTTGGGATTCTCTCAACCAGATTCATGAGGTAGTCAACTGGAATGTGCCTTGTTAAAAGTGAATTTGTGGAAATGTTATCCTTCTTAATGCGTTTGAGACAATCAGTTATGTTGTGACAAGGTAGGGTTGGTATACAGAAGATAGCCCTATTTGGTAAAAGACCAAGTCCATATTATGGCAAGAACAGCTCAAATAAGCAAAGAGAAACGACAGTCCAGCATCACTTTAAAACATGAAGGTCAGTCAATCAGGAACATTTCAAGAACTTTGAAAGTTTCTTCAAGTGCAGTCGCAAAAACCATCAAACACTATGATTTAACTGTCTCTCATGAGGACCGCCACAGGAAAGGAAGACCCAGAGTTACCTCTGCTGCAGAGGATAAGTTCATTAGAGTTAACTGGCTCTCATGAGGACCGCCACAGGAAAGGAAGACCCAGAGTTAGCTCTGCTGCAGAGGATACGTTCATTAGAGTTACCAGCCTCAGAAATTGCAGCCCAAATAAATTCATCACAGTAACAGACACACCTCAACATCAACTGTTCAGAAGAGACTGTGTGAATCAGGCCTTCATGGTCGAATTGATGCAAAGAAACCACTACTAGAGGACACCAATAATAAGAAGAGACTTGCTTGGGCCAAGAAACCCGAGCAATGGACATTAGACCTGTGGAAATATGTCCTTTGGTCTGATAAGTCCAAAATGTAGATTTTTTTGTTTCAATCGCTGTGTCTGTGATGCGCAGAGTAGATGTGTGGTTCCCACCGTGAAGCATGGAGGAGGAGGTGTGTGGTTCCCACCGTGAAGCATGGAGGAGGAGGTGTGTGGTTCCCACCATGAAGCATGGATGAGGAGGTGTGTGGTTCCCACCGTGAAGCATGGAGGAGGAGGTGTGTGGTTCCCACCGTGAAGCATGGAGGAGGAGGTGTGTGGTTCCCACCGTGAAGCATGGAGGAGGAGGTGTGTGGTTCCCACTGTGAAGCATAGAGGAGGTGTGGTGGTATGAGGGTGCTTTGCTGGTGACATTGTCTGTGATTTATTTAGAATTCAAGACACACTTAACCAGCATGGCTAGCACAACATTCTGCAGTGATACGCCATCCCATCTGGTTTGAGCTTAGTGGCACTATAATTTGTTTTTCAACAAGATAATGACCCAACACACCTCTAGGTTGTTTAAGAGCTATTTGACCAAGATGGAGAGTGATGGAGTGCTGCATCAGATGACCTGGCCTCTACAATCAACTGACCTCAAGCCAATTGAGATGGTTTGGGATGAGTTGGACTGCAGAGTGAAGGAAAAGCAGCCAACAAGTGCTCAGCATATGTGGGAACTCCTTCAAGACTGTTGGAAAAGCATTCCAGGTGAAGCTGGTTGAGAGAATGCCAAGAGTGTGCAAAGCTGTCATCAAGGCAAAGGGTGGCTACTTGAAAAATCTAAAATCTAAAATGTATTTTATGAACATAACAATATTCAACAAATGAGACAAAACCTGAACAAGTTCCACAGAGATGTGACTAACAGAAATGGAATAATGTATTCCTGAACAAAGGGGGGGGCAAACCAAATGTAACAGTTAGTATCTGGTGTGGCCACCAGCTGCGTTAAGTAATGCAGTGCATCTCCTCCTCGTGGACTGCACCAGATTTGACAGTTCTTGCTGTGATATGTTACCCACTCTTCCACCAAGACACCTGCAAGTTCCCGGACATTTCTGGGGAAATGGCCCTAGCCCTCACCCTCCAATCCAACAGGTCTCAGACGTGCTCAATGGGATTGAGATCCGGGCTGTTCGTTGTTGCCGGTGATGTCTGGTGAGGACCTGCGTTACAACAGGCCTACAAGCACTCAGTCCAGCCTATTACGGACAGTCTGAGCACTGATGGAGGGATTGTGTGTTCCTGGTGTAACTTGGGCAGTTGTTGTTGCCATCCTGCACCTGTCCGTTCCAGGTGTAACTGGGGTAGTTGTTGTTGCCATCCTGTACCTGTCCGTTCCAGGTGTAACTGGGGTAGTTGTTGTTGCCATCCTGTATCTGTCCCGCAGGTGTGATGTTCGGATGTACCGATCCTGTGTTGTTACATGTGGTCTGCCACTACGAGGACGATCAGCTGTCCGTCCCTGTCTCCCTGTAGCGCTGTCTTAGACGTCTCACAGTACGAACATTGTAATTTATTGCCCTAGACACATCTGCAGTCCTCATGCCTCCTTGCAGCATGCCTAAGGCACATTTACGCAGATGAGCAGAGACCCTGGGCATCTTTCTTTTGGTGTTTTTCAGAGTCAGTAGAAAGGCCTCTTTAGTGTCCTACGTTTTCATAACTGCGACCTTAATTGCCTATCGTCTGTAAGTTGTTAGTGTCTTAATGACCGTTCCACAGGTGCATGTTCATTAATTGTTTATGGTTCATTGAACAAGCATTGAAAACAGTGTTTAAACCCTTTTCAATAAAAATCTCTGATGTTATTTGGATATTTACAAATTATCTTTGAAAGACAGGGTCACGAAAAAGGGACGTTTCTTTTGTTGCTGAGTACATGATTCACTATGTGTTATTTCAGAGTTTTGATGTCTTCACTATTATTCTACTGTCACGACTTCCATCGAAGTTGGCTCCCCTGCCTGTTCGGGCGGTGCTCGGCGGTCGTTGTCTCCGGTCTACTAGCTGCCACTGAAGGTGGCTCCCCTGCCTGTTGGGGCGGTGCTTGGCGGTCGTCATCACCGTCCTACCAGCCGCCACTGAAGTTGGCTCCCCTGCCTGTTGGGGCGGTGCTCGGCGGTCGTCGTCACCGTCCTACTAGCTGCCACTGAAGGTGGCTCCCCTGCCTGTTGGGGCGGTGCTTGGCGGTCGTCATCACCGTCCTACTAGCTGCCACTGAAGGTGGCACCCCTGCCTGTTGGGGTGGTGCTCGGCGGTCGTCATCACCGTCCTACTAGCTGCCACTGAAGGTGGCTCCCCTGCCTGTTCGGGCGGTGCTCGGCGGTCGTTGTCTCCGGTCTACTAGCTGCCACTGAAGGTGGCTCCCCTGCCTGTTGGGGCGGTGCTTGGCGGTCGTCATCACCGTCCTACCAGCCGCCACTGAAGTTGGCTCCCCTGCCTGTTGGGGCGGTGCTCGGCGGTCGTCGTCACCGTCCTACTAGCTGCCACTGAAGGTGGCTCCCCTGCCTGTTGGGGCGGTGCTTGGCGGTCGTCATCACCGTCCTACTAGCTGCCACTGAAGGTGGCACCCCTGCCTGTTGGGGTGGTGCTCGGCGGTCGTCATCACCGTCCTACTAGCTGCCACTGAAGGTGGCTCCCCTGCCTGTTCGGGCGGTGCTCGGCGGTCGTTGTCTCCGGTCTACTAGCTACCACTGAAGGTGGCTCCCCTGCCTGTTCGGGCGGTGCTCGGCGGTCGTTGTCTCCGGTCTACTAGCTACCACTGAAGGTGGCTCCCCTGCCTGTTGGGGCGGTGCTCGGCGGTCGTCATCACCGTCCTACCAGCTGCCACCGATCCCTTTTTCGTTTGTCTGTTGGTTTTGTCTTATTAGCTTCCCCTGTGTTCCTGCTGTTTGGCTTAATGAGCTTCCCTATATTTAGTAGATGGACCCACCCTTGTTTTGTGCGGGTTTGTCTTTATGTTACGTGTGTGCATTTTAGGTAGAGGTGGATTTATTTTCTGAACTTGGCACCCTGTGTTTCTTGGGTTGTCACGTTGTATGTCCGCGCCCTGCATCACTGGGCTTATCATTTTGTGTGCCGAAGTAAAGAATACTTTTCCCCAGTGGAACTCTCTGCGTCTGATTCCTTCACCCACCTAGTCCAGCGTGACATCTACAATGTAGAAGATAGTCAAAATAAAGAAAAACCTTTCAATGAGTAGATTGTGTCCAAATTTTTGACTGGTACTGTATACATGAAAAAATTAAATTAAATTTTAATTTTATTAATTTCCACAATTGACGAATAATGCGTAATAAACTAGGCCCTTCCTCAAAAGGATTGTGGAGGAGGAGTTGTAGGATTGTATAACCAGGACTGGCAAGGTGACATCCACATTGTTGTCAAGCAATTATTATTTTGGCAAACAATTATTGTGATTCATCATGTACCTAACATCATTACTCCATAGCAACAGATGTAGGATACATTCTATACTGTCCCTAACATAATTTCCCCATAGCAACAGATGTAGAATACATTCTATACTGTCCCTAACATCATTACCCCATAGCAACAGATGTAGGATACATTCTATACTGTCCCTAACATAATTTCCCCATAGCAACAGATGTAGAATACATTCTATACTGTCCCTAACGTCATTACCCCATAGCAACAGATGTAGAATACATTCTATACTGTCCCTAACATCATTACCCCATAGCAACAGATGTAGAATACATTCTATACTGTCCCTAACATCATTACCCCATAGCAACAGTTGTAGGATACATCCAATACATCCCATAACATCATTACCCCATAGCAACAGATGGGATGCATAAATGCTCTCTCTCCGGCCTCCCCACAAACACATCTACCCCTCTCTCCCCTTCCACCCCTGGTCTGACCTACACCCCCCTCCCCCACCCACAAACACATCTACCCCTCTCTCCCCTTCCACCCCTGGTCTGACCTACACCCCCCTCCCCCCACCCACAAACACACACACACACACACTCACTCACTCACTCACTCACTCACTCACTCACCACTCACCCACTCACTCACTCAAGCACAGTTTCATCAGGGGGACCCCACGTCGACCTCTGTATCGTAGACTCATCAGGGGGCCCCCGCGTCGACCTCTGTATCGTAGTTTCATCAGGGGGCCCCCACGTCGACCTCTGTATCGTAGTTTCATCAGGGGGCCCCCACGTCGACCCTCTGTATCGTAGTCTCATCAGGGGCCCCCACGCGACCTCTGTATCGTAGTTTCATCAGGGGGCCCCCACGCCGACCTCTGTCTCGTAGTTTCATCAGGGGCCCCCACGCCGACCTCTGTATCGTAGTCTCATCAGGGGGCCCCCACGTCACCTCTGTATCGTAGTTTCATCAGGGGGCCCCACGTCGACCTCTGTCTCGTAGTTTCATCAGGGGGCCCCCACGTCGACCTCTGTATCGTAGTCTCATCAGGGGCCCCCACGTCGACCTCTGTATCGTAGTTTCATCAGGGGGCCCCCACGCCGACCTCTGTCTCGTAGTTTCATCAGGGGCCCCCACGTCGACCTCTGTATCGTAGTCTCATCAGTGTCTGGGATTAGGTCCTCGTCCCGGGTGAGCAGTATGACCTGTAAGGCCAAGAGTCATTGAATAATAATTATTCATCAAATATGTAGGTTAGTGATCTCTGATCTTTAATGTCCAGAAGCTATTTTCAGTCATAGGAAATAATGAAGACACATTATGTACTATTACATACCACTACACTATAGTTTGTGACAAAACTGAAAATAGTGTAGAG
>NW_025748492.1:0-5000 GCF_021184085.1 Oncorhynchus gorbuscha
GAGTTGATGCTCTTCTCTCCCAGTTATTATCATGTAGATGGGTTGTAGAAGTGATTTAGCTGGTGCTATGAGTTCACATTCTTCTGATCTTACCTCTATCTGGGGAGTTGATGCTCTTCTCTCCCAGTTATTATCATGTAGATGGGTTGTAGAAGTGATTTAGCTGGTGTTATGAGTTCACATTCTTCTGGAGGCAGGAGGAGCTGACAACCGTTCTGTAATTACATTCTAGCCTGTGATGTTGGGGGCTGAGAGAGGCTTGGTAGCCGTCTCGGACACATTAACTTTTGATACGACGAAGGGCATTAAGCACCTGGTCATCGTCTTCATCACTCCGTCGCTGATTTATAACAAAACAATTAGAAAACATCAGAAATACCCCCATAACCCCCATAACATCAGACTCTGAGGAGAGAGAGAGAAATACCCCCATAACATCAGACTCTGAGGAGAGAGAGAGAAATACCCCCATAACCCCCATAACATCAGACTCTGAGGAGAGAGAGAGAAATACCCCCATAACCCCCATAACATCAGACTCTGAGGAGAGGGAGAGAAATACCCCCATAACCCCCATAACATCAGACTCTGAGGAGAGAGAAATACCCCCATAACCCCCATAACATCAGACTCTGAGGAGAGGGAGAGAAATACCCCCATAACCCCCATAACATCAGACTCTGAGGAGAGAGAGAGAAATACCCCCATAACCCCCATAACATCAGACTCTGAGGAGAGAGAGAGAAATACCCCCATAACCCCCATAACATCAGACTCTGAGGAGAGAGAGAGAAATACCCCATAACCCCCATAACATCAGACTCTGAGGAGAGAGAGAAATACCTCACCTCTTATGAGAGATCTCTGTGGGTCACGATGTCATCCAGTTAGCTTTTACTCCCCCTCTCATCTCTTCCCTCCCTCCCTCCCTCCCTCCCTCCCCTCCCTCCCTCCCTCCCTCCCTCCCTCCCTCCCTCCCTCCCTCCCTCCCTCCCTCCCTCCCTCCCTCCCTCCCTCCCTCCCTCCCTCCCTCCCTCCCTCCCTCCCTCCATCCAGTACCTTCATCCATTCCCCCCTCCCTCCAGTATCTTCATCCATTCCTCCCTCCCTCTCTACAGTACCTTCATCCATTCCTCCCTACAGTTATATTGATAAGGGAGAAAGGGGTCAGGTTCTGTAATGTCTTGTTATATTGATAAGGGGTCAGGTTCTGTAATGTCTTGTTATATTGATAAGGGAGAAAGGGGTCAGGTTCTGTAATGTCTTGTTATATTGATAAGGGGTCAGGTTCTGTAATGTCTTGTTATATTGATAAGGGAGAAAGGGGTCAGGTTCTGTAATGTCTTGTTATATTGATAAGGGAGAAAGGGGTCAGGTTCTGTAATGTCTTGTTATATTGATAAGGGAGAAAGGGGTCAGGTTCTGTAATGTCTTGTTATATTGATAAGGGAGAAAGGGGTCAGGTTCTGTAATGTCTTGTTATATTGATAAGGGAGAAAGGGGTCAGGTTCTGGTTTCTGTCTTGTTATATTGATAAGGGAGAAAGGGGTCAGGTTCTGTAATGTCTTGTTATATTGATAAGGGAGAAAGGGGTCAGGTTCTGTAATGTCTTGTTATATTGATAAGGGAGAAAGGGGTCAGGTTCTGTAATGTCTTGTTATATTGATAAGGGAGAAAGGGGTCAGGTTCTGTTATCTGTCTTGTTATATTGATAAGGGAGAAAGAGGTCAGGTTCTGTAATGTCTTGTTATATTGATAAGGGAGAAAGGGGTCAGGTTCTGGTATCTGTCTTGTTATATTGATAAGGGAGAAAGGGGTCAGGTTCTGTAATGTCTTGTTATATTGATAAGGGAGAAAGGGGTCAGGTTCTGGTATCTGTCTTGTTATATTGATAAGGGAGAAAGGGGTCAGGTTCTGGTATCTGTCTTGTTATATTGATAAGGGAGAAAGGGGTCAGGTTCTGTAATGTCTTGTTATATTGATAAGGGAGAAAGGGGCCAGGTTCTGTAATGTCTTGTTATATATACTAGTATTTCTGTGTGTTGTGTGTGAAGGTCACTCGGTGTCCTGACTAGTATTTGTGTGTGTTGTGTGTGAAGGTCACTCGGTGTCCTGACTAGTATTTGTGTGTGTTGTGTGTGAAGGTCACTCGGTGTCCTGACTAGTATTTCTGTGTGTTGTGTGTGAAGGTCACTCGGTGTCCTGACTAGTATTTATTTCTGTGTGTTGTGTGTGAAGGTCACTCGGTGTCCTGACTAGTATTTATTTCTGTGTGTTGTGTGTGAAGGTCACTCTGTGTCCTGACTAGTATTTCTGTGTGTTGTGTGTGAAGGTCACTCGGTGTCCTGACTAGTATTTCTGTGTGTTGTGTGTGAAGGTCACTCTGTGTCCTGACTAGTATTTCTGTTTGTTGTGTGTGAAGGTCACTCGGTGTCCTGACTAGTATTTCTGTGTGTTATGTGTGAAGGTCACTCGGTGTCCTGACTAGTATTTGTGTGTGTTATGTGTGAAGGTCACTCGGTGTCCTGACTAGTATTTGTGTGTGTTATGTGTGAAGGTCACTCGGTGTCCTGACTAGTATTTGTGTGTGTTATGTGTGAAGGTCACTCGGTGCCCTGACTAGTATTTCTGTGTGTTGTGTGTGAAGGTCACTCGGTGTCCTGACTAGTATTTGTGTGTGTTGTGTGTGAAGGTCACTCGGTGTCCTGACTAGTATTTGTGTGTGTTGTGTGTGAAGGTCACTCGGTGCCCTGACTAGTATTTCTGTGTGTTATGTGTGAAGGTCACTCGGTGTCCTGACTAGTATTTGTGTGTGTTGTGTGTGAAGGTCACTCGGTGCCCTGACTAGTATTTGTGTGTGTTATGTGTGAAGGTCACTCGGTGCGTCTGCTGGGTCAGAAGAAGAACAATGGGAAGCGTCTCGGCGGAGCCAGACTGGATCTGCCCAAGATTAGAAAGAACCCTCTGATAGAGATCATTTCAATCAATACAGGGTAAGCTGCTGTTTTCAACCAGGGGAAACACACACACACACACACACACACACACACACACACACACACACACACACACACACACACACACACACACACACACACACACACACACACACACACACACACACACACACACACACACACACACACACACACACACACACACACACGTCCGTAGCCGGCGACAAATGGGGGGGAGGCCAGAGGTAGCTCGCTAGACCGGTGCCTGGCCGGCCTCGTCACTCAGACCGGTGCCTGGCCGGCCTCCCCTCACTCAGACCGGTGCCTGGCCGGCCTCCTCACTCAGACCTGTGCATGGCCGGCCTCCTCACTCAGACCTGTGCCTGGCCGGCCTCCTCACTCAGACCGGTGCCTGGCCGGCCTCCTCACTCAGACCGGTGCCTGGCCGGCCTCCTCACTCAGACCGGTGCCTGGCCGGCCTCCTCACTCAGACCGGTGCCTGGCCGGCCTCCTCACTCAGACGGTGCCTGGCCGGCCTCCTCACTCAGACCGGTGCCTGGCCGGCCTCCTCACTCAGACCGGTGCCTGGCCGGCCTCCTCACTCAGACCGGTGCCTGGCCGGCCTCCTCACTCAGACCGGTGCCTGGCCGGCCTCCTCACTCAGACCGGTGCCTGGCCGGCCTCCTCACTCAGACCGGTGCCTGGCCGGCCTCCTCACTCAGACCGGTGCCTGGCCGGTCTCGTCACTCAGACTAGGGGGTGGACACTTGAAATCGAAGACTTCCTCATGGCAACAGAGAGGAAGTTTTCCACATTTCCTTGACAACAACAATCATAATGACCTGTTTATTGAATGGTACTGTTGCCCGATACCTACGTGACCTACCGACCTGACTGGTCAGTTCCCAGGCCAACCAGTAAAACTGCTGTCTCAGGTTAACTGATGTGGTCTCAATACATTGTTAAGGTCTGAGGAATTCAGGGACTCAGATTCACAGACACACGTGAGTTCAAGGTGAGAGAGAGAGAGACATCGTTACGACCCTGCACCTCTACGACCTTGCACCGTTACGACCCTGCACCGTTGCGACCCTGCACCGTTACGACCCAGCACCGTTACGACCCTGCACCGCTACGACTCTGCACCGTAACGACCCTGCACCGTTACGACCCTGCACTTCTAGGACCCTGCACCGCTACGACCCTGCACCTCTACGACCCTGTACCGCTACGACCCTGTACCGCTACGACCCTGTACCGTTACGACCCTGCACCGTTACGACCCTGCACCGCTACGACCCTGCACCATTACGACCCTGCACCTCTACGACCCTGTACTGTTACGACTCTGTACCGTTACTTTACGACCCTGCACCGTTACGACCCTGCACCGCTACGACCCTGTACCGTTACGACTCTGTACCGTTACGTTACGACTCTGTACCGTTACGTTACGACCCTGTACCATTACGACTCTGTACCGTTACGTTACGACCCTGCACCGTTACGACCCTGCACCGCTACGACCCTGCACCTGGCTAAGTGTTCTCCCCATCATAACCCTGGCTAAGTGTTATCCCCATCATTACCCTGGCTAAGTGTTATCCCCATCATAACCCTGGCTAAGTGTTCTCCCCACCATAACCCTGGCTAAGTGTTCTCCCCACCATTACCCTGGCTAAGTGTTATCCCCATCATTACCCTGGCTAAGTGTTCTCCCCATCATAACCCTGGCTAAGTGTTCTCCCCACCATTACCCTGGCTAAGTGTTCTCCCCATCATAACCCTGGCTAAGTGTTCTCCCCATCATAACCCTGGCTAAGTGTTCTCCCCATCATAACCCTGGCTAAGTGTTCTCCCCATCATAACCCTGGCTAAGTGTTCTCCCCATCATAACCCTGGCTAAGTGTTCTCCCCACCATAACCCTGGCTAAGTGTCCTCCCCACCATAACCCTGGCTAAGTGTCCTCCCCACCATAACCCTGGCTAAGTGTTCTCCCCACCATTACCCTGGCTAAGTGTTCTCCCCACCATAACCCTGGC
>NW_025748492.1:7500-27500 GCF_021184085.1 Oncorhynchus gorbuscha
CCCTCATCCTCCATCTCCTCCCCCCGTCTCCTCCCTCCCTCATCCCCCGTCTCCTCCCCCCGTCTCCTCTCCCCTGTCCGTCCCCCGTCTCCTCCCTGTTTTATGGTGTTTACAGAGCTCCCTCCCACCCCCCTGTCCGTCCCCGTCTCCTCCCCCTGTCCGTCCCCGTCTCCTCCCCCTGTCCGTCCCCCGTCTCCTCCCCTGTCCGTCCCCGTCTCCTCCCCCTGTCCGTCCCCCGTCTCCTCCCCTGTCCGTCCCCCCGTCTCCTCCCCCTGTCCGTCCCCCCGTCTCCACCCCCTGTCCATCCCCCGTCTCCACCCCCTGTCCATCCCCCGTCTCCTCCCCTGTCCGTCCCCCCGTCTCCTCCCTCCCTCATCCCCCCCCCTGTCCGTCCCCTTTCTCCACCCCCTGTCCATCCCCGGTCTCCTCCCCCCTGTCCATCCCCGGTCTCCTCCCCCTGTCCATCCCCCGTCTCCTCCCCCTGTCCATCCCCCGTCTCCACCCCCTGTCCATCCCCCATCTCCACCCACCTGTCCGTCCCCGGTCTCATCCCCCTGTACGTCCCCGTCTCCTCCCCTGTCCGTCCCCCCGTCTCCACCCCTGTCCGTCCCCGTCTCCACCCCCTGTCCGTCCCCCGTCTCCTCCCCCTGTCCGTCCCTCGTCTCCTCCCCCTGTCCGTCCCTCGTCTCCTCCCCCTGTCCGTCCCCCCGTCTCCTCCCCCTGTCCGTCCCCGTCTCCTCCCTGTTTTATGGTGTTTACAGAGCTCCCTCCCTCCTGTCCGTCCCCCGTCTCCTCCCCTGTCCGTCCCCGTCTCCTCCAGAGCTCCCTTCTCTCCTCACATGGGTTCTAACATCAATGAGGTTGTTAATGTTTAATGCAAAAGGCTAATTTCATCAGTTAGAATCAGGGAAAGGACCGGTTGTGATTCCTCTCAGGGAATTACCCAGGAAGACCTGGGGTTCTCGGCTTTATAGTTGTTGCTTTAAGTGAAAGGGTGGTGCACGCACGCACGCACGCACACACACACACACACACACACACACACACACACACACACACACACACACACACACACACACACACACACACACACACACACACACACACACACACACACACACACACACACACACACACACACGGTTACAACCCACTCAGTGGAGGTCATAATCTGCTGTTTGTAGACAGCCAGAGCAAGAGAGAGAAGTGTGTGTGTGTGTGTGTGTGTGTGTGTGTGTGTGTGTGTGTGTGTGTGTGTGTGTGGGTGTGTGTGTGTGTGTGTGTGTGTGTGTGTGTGTGTGGGTGTGGGTGTGGGTGTGTGTGTGGGCGCGTGTGTGTGTGTGTGTGGGCGCGTGGGTGCGTGGGTGCGTGCGCGCGCGTGTCAGAGAGACAATGTGTGTTTTAAAGAACAGCCTGTTGCACCTCTGCTTCCTGTCCAGAGCTTTGACCTTTGACCCCCTAGGTAAGTCAGAGGAATGTCTCTCTATTTGTGTCGGGGAAACAATGGGGCCTTGTCATTGGGCAGACCAACACACCGTCCTCAACCCTGCCTACTGATTGGAGCCTGGGGTACAGACATGCAGGCAGGCAGACATTGAGAGAATAGGCTGGGGACTGTCCTCTCTGTCCCTGTTCTAGGCTGGGGACTGTCCTCTCTGTCCCTGTTCTAGACAGGGGACTATCCTCTCTGTCCCTGTTCTAGACAGGGGACTGTCCTCTCTGTCCCTGTTCTAGACTGGGGACTGTCCTCTCTGTCCCTGTTCTAGACTGGGGACTGTCCTCTCTGTCCCTGTTCTAGACTGGGTACTGTCCTCTCTGTCCCTGTTATAGACTGGGTACTGTCCTCTCTGTCCCTGTTATAGACTGGGGACTGTCCTCTCTGTCCCTGTTCTAGACTGGGGACTGTCCCCTCTGTCCCTGTTCTAGACTGGGGACTGTCCTCTCTGTCCCTATTCTAGACTGGGGACTGTCCTCTCTGTCCCTGTTCTAGACTAGGGACTGTCCTCTCTGTCCCTGTTCTAGACTAGGGACTGTCCTCTTTGTCCCTGTTATAGACTAGGGACTGTCATCTCTGTCCCTGTTATAGACTGGGGACTGTCCTCTCTGTCCCTGTTATAGACAGGGGACTGTCCTCTCTGTCCCTGTTATAGACAGGGGACTGTCCTCTCTGTCCCTGTTCTAGACTGGGGACTGTCCTCTCTGTCCCTGTTATAGACTGGGGACTGTCCTCTCTGTCCCTGTTATAGACTGGGGACTGTCCTCTCTGTCCCTGTTCTAGACTGGGGACTGTCCTCTCTGTCCCTGTTATAGACTGGGGACTGTCCTCTCTGTCCCTGTTCTAGACTGGGGACTGTCCTCTCTGTCCCTGTTATAGACAGGGGACTGTCCTCTCTGTCCCTGTTCTAGACTGGGGACTGTCCTCTCTGTCCCTGTTATAGACAGGGGACTGTCCTCTCTGTCCCTGTTATAGACAGGGGACTGTCCTCTCTGTCCCTGTTCTAGACTGGGGACTGTCCTCTCTGTCCCTGTTATAGACTGGGGACTGTCCTCTCTGTCCCTGTTATAGACTGGGGACTGTCCTCTCTGTCCCTGTTCTAGACTGGGGACTGTCCTCTCTGTCCCTGTTATAGACTGGGGACTGTCCTCTCTGTCCCTGTTCTAGACTGGGGACTGTCCTCTCTGCTGGGTCCCTGTTCTAGACTGGGGACTGTCCTCTCTGTCCCTGTTCTAGACTGGGGACTGTCCTCTCTGTCCCTGTTATAGACAGGGGACTGTCCTCTCTGTCCCTGTTATAGACAGGGGACTGTCCTCTCTGTCCCTGTTCTAGACTGGGGACTGTCCTCTCTGTCCCTGTTATAGACTGGGGACTGTCCTCTCTGTCCCTGTTTTAGACTGGGGACTGTCCTCTCTGTCCCTGTTATAGACTAGGGACTGTCCTCTCTGTCCCTGTTATAGACTGGGGACTGTCCTCTCTGTCCCTGTTATAGACTGGGGACTGTCCTCTCTGTCCCTGTTATAGACTGGGGACTGTCCTCTCTGTCCCTGTTTTAGACTGGGGACTGTCCTCTCTGTCCCTGTTATAGACTGGGGACTGTCCTCTCTGTCCCTGTTATAGACTGGGGACTGTCCTCTCTGTCCCTGTTATAGACTGGGGACTGTCCTCTCTGTCCCTGTTCTAGACTGGGGACTGTCCTCTCTGCTGGGTCCCTGTTCTAGACTGGGGACTGTCCTCTCTGTCCCTGTTCTAGACTGGGGACTGTCCTCTCTGTCCCTGTTATAGACAGGGGACTGTCCTCTCTGTCCCTGTTATAGACAGGGGACTGTCCTCTCTGTCCCTGTTCTAGACTGGGGACTGTCCTCTCTGTCCCTGTTATAGACTGGGGACTGTCCTCTCTGTCCCTGTTTTAGACTGGGGACTGTCCTCTCTGTCCCTGTTATAGACTAGGGACTGTCCTCTCTGTCCCTGTTATAGACTGGGGACTGTCCTCTCTGTCCCTGTTATAGACTGGGGACTGTCCTCTCTGTCCCTGTTATAGACTGGGGACTGTCCTCTCTGTCCCTGTTTTAGACTGGGGACTGTCCTCTCTGTCCCTGTTATAGACTGGGGACTGTCCTCTCTGTCCCTGTTATAGACTGGGGACTGTCCTCTCTGTCCCTGTTATAGACTGGGGACTGTCCTCTCTGTCCCTGTTATAGACTGGGGACTGTCCTCTCTGTCCCTGTTCTAGACTGGGGACTGTCCTCTCTGCTGGGTCCCTGTTCTAGACTGGGGACTGTCCTCTCTGTCCCTGTTCTAGACTGGGGACTGTCCTCTCTGTCCCTGTTATAGACAGGGGACTGTCCTCTCTGTCCCTGTTATAGACAGGGACTGTCCTCTCTGTCCCTGTTCTAGACTGGGGACTGTCCTCTCTGTCCCTGTTATAGACTGGGGACTGTCCTCTCTGTCCCTGTTTTAGACTGGGGACTGTCCTCTCTGTCCCTGTTATAGACTAGGGACTGTCCTCTCTGTCCCTGTTATAGACTGGGGACTGTCCTCTCTGTCCCTGTTTTAGACTGGGGACTGTCCTCTCTGTCCCTGTTATAGACTGGGGACTGTCCTCTCTGTCCCTGTTTTAGACTGGGGACTGTCCTCTCTGTCCCTGTTATAGACTGGGGACTGTCCTCTCTGTCCCTGTTATAGACTGGGGACTGTCCTCTCTGTCCCTGTTATAGACTGGGGACTGTCCTCTCTGTCCCTGTTTTAGACTGGGGACTGTCCTCTCTGTCCCTGTTTTAGACTGGGGACTGTCCTCTCTGTCCCTGTTATAGACTGGGGACTGTCCTCTCTGTCCCTGTTATAGACTGGGGACTGTCCTCTCTGTCCCTGTTATAGACTGGGGACTGTCCTCTCTGTCCCTGTTTTAGACTGGGGACTGTCCTCTCTGTCCCTGTTATAGACTGGGGACTGTCCTCTCTGTCCCTGTTATAGACTGGGGACTGTCCTCTCTGTCCCTGTTATAGACTGGGGACTGTCCTCTCTGTCCCTGTTTTAGACTGGGGACTGTCCTCTCTGTCCCTGTTTTAGACTGGGGACTGTCCTCTCTGTCCCTGTTATAGACTGGGGACTGTCCTCTCTGTCCCTGTTCTAGACTGGGGACTGTCCTCTCTGTCCCTGTTTTAGACTGGGGACTGTCCTCTCTGTCCCTGTTATAGACTGGGGACTGTCCTCTCTGTCCCTGTTCTAGACAGGGGACTGTCCTCTCTGTCCCTGTTCTAGACTGGGGACTGTCCTCTCTGTCCCTGTTCTAGACTGGGGACTGTCCTCTCTGTCCCTGTTCTAGACTGGGGACTGTCCTCTCTGTCCCTGTTCTAGACTGGGGACTGTCCTCTCTGTCCCTGTTATAGACTAGGGACTGTCCTCTCTGTCCCTGTTATAGACTAGGGACTGTCATCTCTGTCCCTGTTATAGACTGGGGACTGTCCTCTCTGTCCCTGTTCTAGACTGGGGACTGTCCTCTCTGTCCCTGTTATAGACTAGGGACTGTCATCTCTGTCCCTGTTATAGACTGGGGACTGTCCTCTCTGTCCCTGTTATAGACTGGGGACTGTCCTCTCTGTCCCTGTTTTAGACTGGGGACTGTCCTCTCTGTCCCTGTTCTAGACTGGGGACTGTCCTCTCTGTCCCTGTTATAGACTGGGGACTGTCCTCTCTGTCCCTATTCTAGACTGGGGACTGTCCTCTCTGTCCCTGTTCTAGACTAGGGACTGTCCTCTCTGTCCCTGTTCTAGACTAGGGACTGTCCTCTTTGTCCCTGTTATAGACTAGGGACTGTCATCTCTGTCCCTGTTATAGACTGGGGACTGTCCTCTCTGTCCCTGTTCTAGACTTTGGACTGTCCTCTCTGCAGGGCCCCTGTAGGGTTGTGTGTGTGTGTTCCTACATCCTGTGTGTGTGTTCCTACATCCTGTGTGTGTGTTCCTACATCCTGTGTGTGTGTTCCTACATCCTGTGTGTGTGTTTCTACATCCTGTGTGTGTGTTTCTACATCCTGTGTGTGTTCCTACATCCTGTGTGTGTTCCTACATCCTGTGTGTGTTTCTACATCCTGTGTGTGTGTTCCTACATCCTGTGTGTGTGTTCCTACATCCTGTGTGTGTGTTCCTACATCCTGTGTGTGTGTTCCTACATCCTGTGTGTGTGTTCCTACATCCTGTGTGTGTGTTCCTACATCCTGTGTGTGTGTTCCTACATCCGGTGTGTGTGTTTCTACATCCTGTGTGTGTGTGTTTCTACATCCTGTGTGTGTGTTCCTACATCCTGTGTGTGTGTTCCTACATCCTGTGTGTGTTCCTACATCCTGTGTGTGTGTTCCTACATCCTGTGTGTGTGTTCCTACATCCTGCGTGTGTGTTCCTACATCCGGTGTGTGTGTTTCTACATCCTGTGTGTGTGTTTCTACATCCTGTGTGTGTGTTTCTACATCCTGTGTGTGTGTTCCTACATCCTGTGTGTGTGTTCCTACATCCTGTGTGTGTGTGTTCCTACATCCTGTGTGTGTGGTGTTGGTATGTTCTCTCCCTGTATCGTTCTGTAATGGCGACTGACCGCAGCATGTAGAGGATCTAGTTTCAGACCAGTATGTAGAGGATCTAGTTTCAGACCAGTATGTAGAGGATCTAGTTTCAGACCAGTATGTAGAGGGATCTAGTTTCAGGCATTTGTTTCACGCCTGCTACGTTAGTTTAGTGTGTGTGTGTGAGTCCCAGTCCCAGCAACACTTAAGAACACATTCACAGTGTAGTGTAGTGTAGTGTGTGTGTGTGTGTGTGTGTGTGTGTGTGTGTGTGTGTGTGTGTGTGTGTGTGTGTGTGTGTGTGTGTGTGTGTGTGTGTGTGTGTGTGTGTGTGTGTGTGTGTGTGTGTCCCAGCAACACTTAAGAACACATTCCCCATAGAGGAACATTATCATTATCAGAGGTAAAACATTTATTTAACTGCTAATCAGGGGACTACATTTTATTAATTAATTAATTACATTCTTCTCTTGGGCAATCTTATCTTCATTTAGAAATAAAATATTGAAACCCGTAGGCCTATAGATTAGAAAATGAAAGCAAAATAGATTGTCCAGGGCCATCACACACTGGTGTTTATTAAAATCAGTAATCCCACTATGTTTTTTTGGGGGGGGGGTTACCAGATTTGGGTCAAATGTCTGGGATTTACCTCAATAATCTTTGATTTATACTTGTACTGATCAACCGCTGAACGAAATGCTCTCTTTAATGCTCTTAGTATGGCTCTGCTTTGTCCAAGTGTCCCATGTGCCACCCTCTTCCCTATGTAGTGGACTAAATGCACCCTCTTCCCTATGTAGTGGACTCCTGTTGACCAGCGCCCTATGTAGGGGACTACTGTTGACCAGGGCACTATCTAGTAGACTACTGTTGACCAGGGCACTGTCTAGTAGACTACTGTTGACCAGGGCACTATCTAGTAGACTACTGTTGACCAGGGCACTATCTAGTAGACTACTGTTGACCAGGGCACTATCTAGTAGACTACTGTTGACCAGGGCCCTATGTAGGGGACTACTGTTGACCAGGGCACTATCTAGTAGACTACTGTTGACCAGGGCACTATCTAGTAGACTACTGTTGACCAGGGCACTATCTAGTAGACTACTGTTGACCAGGGCCCTGTCTAGTAGACAACTGTTGACCAGGGCACTATCTAGTAGACTACTGTTGACCAGGGCACTATCTAGTAGGGTACTGTTGACCAGGGCACTATCTAGTAGACAACTGTTGACCAGGGCACTATCTAGTAGACTACTGTTGACCAGGGCACTATCTAGTAGACTACTGTTGACCAGGGCCCTGTCTAGTAGACTACTGTTGACCAGGGCACTATCTAGTAGACTACTGTTGACCAGGGCACTATCTAGTAGACTACTGTTGACCAGGGCACTATCTAGTAGACTACTGTTGACCAGCGCCCTATGTAGGGGACTACTGTTGACCAGGGCACTATCTAGTAGACTACTGTTGACCAGGGCCCTGTCTAGTAGACTACTGTTGACCAGGGCACTATCTAGTAGACTACTGTTGACCAGGGCACTATCTAGTAGACTACTGTTGACCAGGGCACTATCTAGTAGACTACTGTTGACCAGGGCACTATCTAGTAGACTACTGTTGACCAGGGCACTATCTAGTAGACTACTGTTGACCAGGGCACTATCTAGTAGACTACTGTTGACCAGGGCACTATCTAGTAGACTACTGTTGACCAGGGCACTATCTAGTAGACTACTGTTGACCAGGGCACTATCTAGTAGACTACTGTTGACCAGGGCACTATCTAGTAGACTACTGTTGACCAGCGCCCTATGTAGGGGACTACTGTTGACCAGGGCACTATCTAGTAGACTACTGTTGACCAGGGCCCTGTCTAGTAGACTACTGTTGACCAGGGCACTATCTAGTAGACTACTGTTGACCAGGGCACTATCTAGTAGACTACTGTTGACCAGGGCACTATCTAGTAGACTACTGTTGACCAGGGCACTATCTAGTAGACTACTGTTGACCAGGGCACTATCTAGTAGACTACTGTTGACCAGGGCACTATCTAGTAGACTACTGTTGACCAGGGCACTATCTAGTAGACTACTGTTGACCAGGGCACTATCTAGTAGACTACTGTTGACCAGCGCCCTATGTAGGGGACTACTGTTGACCAGGGCACTATCTAGTAGACTACTGTTGACCAGGGCCCTGTCTAGTAGACTACTGTTGACCAGGGCACTATCTAGTAGACTACTGTTGACCAGGGCACTATCTAGTAGACTACTGTTGACCAGGGCACTATCTAGTAGACTACTGTTGACCAGGGCACTATCTAGTAGACTACTGTTGACCAGGGCACTATCTAGTAGACTACTGTTGACCAGGGCACTATCTAGTAGACTACTGTTGACCAGGGCACTATCTAGTAGACTACTGTTGACCAGGGCACTATCTAGTAGACTACTGTTGACCAGGGCACTATCTAGTAGACTACTGTTGACCAGGGCCCTGTCTAGTAGACTACTGTTGACCAGGGCCCTGTCTAGTAGACTACTGTTGACCAGGGCCCTGTCTAGTAGACTACTGTTGACCAGGGCCCTGTCTAGTAGACTACTGTTGACCAGGGCACTATCTAGTAGACTACTGTTGACCAGGGCACTATCTAGTAGACTACCGTTGACCAGGGCACTATCTAGTAGACTACTGTTGACCAGGGCCCTGTCTAGTAGACTACTGTTGACCAGGGCCCTGTCTAGTAGACTACTGTTGACCAGGGCACTATCTAGTAGGGTAGGAGGAATCATCTCCTCACTCACACTTTTCTGGACACTGCCAGCGTTAGACTCTCTGAGACAGAAATACATTTTAGCTGATATAGTCAAGAAACACCTGGTTGAGATCAGCGCTCTCCTGTCCACTGGGTTGTCCTGGTTTATCTATTATATAACAGATCCATATAGACATCCAAGTGATACACTTCAGTAATAATATCCCCCTCACTGTATCCTCCCTGTCTTCAATAATAATATCCCCCTGACTGTATCCTCCCTGTATCCTCCCTGTCTTCAATAATAATATCCTCCTGACTGTATCCTCCCTGTATCCTCCCTGTCTTCAATAATAATATCCCCCTGACTGTATCCTCCCTGTATCCTCCCTGTCTTCAATAATAGTATCCCCCTGACTGTATCCTCCCTGTATCCTCCCTGTCTTCAGTAATAATATCCCCCTGACTGTATCCTCCCTGTATCCTCCCTGTCTTCAGTAATAATATCCCCCTGACTGTATCCTCCCTGTATCCTCCCTGTCTTCAATAATAATATCCCCCTGACTGTATCCTCCCTGTCTTCAGTAATAATATCACCCTGACTGTATCCTCCCTGTCTTCAGTAATAATATCACCCTGCCTGTATCCTCCCTGTCTTCAGTAATAATATCACCCTGACTGTATCCTCCCTGTCTTCAGTAATAATATCCCCCTGACTGTATCCTCCCTGTATCCTCCCTGTCTTCAATAATAATATCCCCCTGACTGTATCCTCCGCCCTGTATCCTCCCTGTCTTCAATAATAATATCCCCCTGACTGTATCCTCCCTGTATCCTCCCTGTCTTCAATAATAATATCCCCCTGACTGTATCCTCCTCCCTGTATCCTCCCTGTATCCTCCCTGTCTTCAATAATAATATCCCCCTGACTGTATCCTCCTCCCTGTATCCTCCCTGTCTTCAATAATAATATCCCCCTGACTGTATCCTCCCTGTATCCTCCCTGTCTTCAATAATAATATCCCCCTGACTGTATCCTCCTCCCTGTATCCTCCCTGTCTTCAATAATAATATCCCCCTGACTGTATCCCCCTGACTGTATCCCCCTGACTGTATCCTCCCTGTCTTCAATAATAATATCCTCCTGACTGTATCCTCCCTGTATCCTCCCTGTCTTCAGTAATAATATCCTCCTGACTGTATCCCCCTGACTGTACCCTCCCTGTATCCTCCCTGTCTTCAGTAATAATATCCCCCTGACTGTATCCTCCCTGTATCCTCCCTGTCTTCAGTAATAATATCCCCCTGACTGTATCCCCCTGACTGTATCCTCCCTGTATCCTCCCTGTCTTCAGTAATAATATCCCCCTGACTGTATCCTCCCTGTATCCTCCCTGTCTTCAGTAATAATATCCCCCTGACTGTATCCCCCTGACTGTATCCTCCTGACTGTATCCTCCCTGTATCCTCCCTGTCTTCAATAATAATATCCCCCTGACTGTATCCCCCTGACTGTATCCTCCCTGTATCCTCCCTGCCTTCACAGATGTTCTGGCCCAGAGGGGTGATAATTTCTGGTGTGAGGCGTCTCCAGTGCCCGGCCTTGGCCCTGGCTGTCTTCATCCTCCACTAACAGTGTAACACAGGCAGCTCTAATACACTGTGATGTGTGGCTCCCAGCAAATTGATCTGCCACTCAGGCTGAGACTCAGCCGCCAAGGCGGTCGTAGAACAGCGGTGATCCTTTGACCCCTGTATCCAACCTGTTGTTGAGCTTTCGACTCTAGCTGTGAAATTTGACCTTTTCTCCGCTTGCCTGTGAGGTATGATTTGTGACACCAGAGCCAGACGCAACACACGAAACACAGATCCTGCCGTCTCACCCGATCTCGTCTCCTCATTTCTCTCCTCTCTCTCACACTCTTTCTACTAGGGGTGTACTGGTACCTCGGTTCAGTTCACACTGTGAACCTCAATGAGTACATCAAACACAAGGCCTATAGGCTATGTCTATCCTGTGTTGTATGCTAGTTGAAAAAAACAACTACGGCAGTTTGTAATCCACATTCAAATCTTAACTGACACATTTCAAACTGTTGTTGTTGTGAGACTGGAAACTAGTTCTGTAGGAGGGTCAATAAACCTGGAAACTAGTTCTGTAGGAGGGTCAATAAACCTGGAAACTAGTTCTGTAGGGGGGTCAGCGGTGGGGTCAATAAACCTGGAAACTAGTTCTGTAGGAGGAACTAGTTCTGTAGGAGGGTCAATAAACCTGGAAACTAGTTCTGTAGGAGGGTCAATAAACCTAGAAACTAGTTCTGTAGGAGGGTCAATAAACCTGGAAACTAGTTCTGTAGGAGGGTCAATAAACCTGGAAACTAGTTCTGTAGGAGGGTCAATAAACCTGGAAACTAGTTCTGTAGGAGGGTCAATAAACCTGGAAACTAGTTCTGTAGGAGGGTCAATAAACCTGGAAACTAGTTCTGTAGGAGGGTCAATAAACCTGGAAACTAGTTCTGTAGGAGGGTCAATAAACCTGGAAACTAGTTCTGTAGGAGGGTCAATAAACCTGGAAACTAGTTCTGTAGGAGGGTCAATAAACCTGGAAACTAGTTCTGTAGGAGGGTCAATAAACCTGGAAACTAGTTCTGTAGGGGGGTCAGCGGTGGGGTCAATAAACCTGGAAACTAGTTCTGTAGGAGGGTCAATAAACCTGGAAACTAGTTCTGTAGGGGGGTCAGTGGTGGGGTCAATAAACCTGGAAACTAGTTCTGTAGGAGGGTCAATAAACCTGGAAACTAGTTCTGTAGGGGGGTCAGCGGTGGGGTCAATAAACCTGGAAACTAGTTCTGTAGGAGGGTCAATAAACCTGGAAACTAGTTCTGTAGGGGGTCAATAAACCTGGAAACTAGTTCTGTAGGAGGGTCAATAAACCTGGAAACTAGTTCTGTAGGAGGGTCAATAAACCTGGAAACTAGTTCTGTAGGAGGGTCAATAAACCTGGAAACTAGTTCTGTAGGGGGGTCAATAAACCTGGAAACTAGTTCTGTAGGATGGTCAATAAACCTGGAAACTAGTTCTGTAGGGGGGTCAATAAACCTGAAAACTAGTTCTGTAGGAGGGTCAATAAACCTGGAAACTAGTTCTGTAGGAGGGTCAATAAACCTAGAAACTAGTTCTGTAGGAGGGTCAATAAACCTGGAAACTAGTTCTGTAGGAGGGTCAATAAACCTAGAAACTAGTTCTGTAGGAGGGTCAATAAACCTGGAAACTAGTTCTGTAGGAGGGTCAATAAACCTGGAAACTAGTTCTGTATGATGGTCAATAAACCTAGAAACTAGTTCTGTAGGAGGGTCAATAAACCTAGAAACTAGTTCTGTAGGAGGGTCAATAAACCTGGAAACTAGTTCTGTAGGAGGGTCAATAAACCTGGAAACTAGTTCTGTAGGGGGGTCAATAAACCTGGAAACTAGTTCTGTAGGAGGGTCAATAAACCTGGAAACTAGTTCTGTAGGAGGGTCAATAAACCTGGAAACTAGTTCTGTAGGGCAGACAATAAACCTGGAAACTAGTTCTGTAGGAGGGTCAATAAACCTGGAAACTAGTTCTGTAGGGGGGTCAGCGGTGGGGTCAATAAACCTGGAAACTAGTTCTGTAGGGGGGTCAATAAACCTGGAAACTAGTTCTGTAGGGGGTCAGCGGTGGGGTCAATAAACCTGGAAACTAGTTCTGTAGGGGGTCAATAAACCTGGAAACTAGTTCTGTAGGGGGTCAATAAACCTGGAAACTAGTTCTGTAGGAGGGTCAATAAACCTGGAAACTAGTTCTGTAGGGGGTCAATAAACCTGGAAACTAGTTCTGTAGGAGGGTCAATAAACCTGGTAACTAGTTCTGTAGGTGGGTCAATAAACCTGGAAACTAGTTCTGTAGGAGGGTCAATAAACCTGGAAACTAGTTCTGTAGGGGGGTCAATAAACCTGGAAACTAGTTCTGTAGGGGGGTCAGCGGTGGGGTCAATAAACCTGGTAACTAGTTCTGTAGGGGGTCAATAAACCTGGAAACTAGTTCTGTAGGAGGGTCAATAAACCTGGTAACTAGTTCTGTAGGGGGTCAATAAACTTGGAAACTAGTTCTGTAGGGGGGTCAGCGGTGGGGTCAATAAACCTGGAAACTAGTTCTGTAGGGGGGTCAATAAACATGGAAACTAGTTCTGTAGGAGGGTCAATATACCTGGTAACTAGTCCTGTAGGAGGGTCAATAAACCTGGAAACTAGTTCTGTAGGAGGGTCAATAAACCTGGAAACTAGTTCTGTAGGAGGGTCAATAAACCTGGAAACTAGTTCTGTAGGGGGTCAGTGGTGGGGTTGATGAACCTGGAAACTAGTTCTGTAGGAGGGTCAATAAACCTGGTAACTAGTTCTGTAGAGGGGGGTCAGAGGTGGGGTCAATAAACCTGGAAACTAGTTCTGTAGGAGGGTCAATAAACCTGGTAACTAGTTCTGTAGAGGGGGTCAGAGGTGGGGTTGATAGACCTGGTAACTAGTTCTGTAGAGGGGGTCAGAGGTGGGGTTGATAGACCTGGTAACTAGTTCTGTAGAGGGGGTCAGAGGTGGGGTCAATAGACCTGGTAACTAGTTCTGTAGAGGGGGTCAGAGGTGGGGTCAATAGACCTGGTAACTAGTTCTGTAGAGGGGGTCAGAGGTGGGGTTGATAGACCTGGTAACTAGTTCTGTAGAGGGGGTCAGAGATGGGGTTGATAAACCTGGTAACTAGTTCTGTAGAGGGGGTCAGAGGTGGGGTCGATAGACCTGGTAACTAGTTCTGTAGAGGGGGTCAGAGGTGGGGTTGATAGACCTGGTAACTAGTTCTGTAGAGGGGGTCAGAGGTGGGGTTGATAGACCTGGTAACTAGTTCTGTAGAGGGGGTCAGAGGTGGGGTTGATAGACCTGGTAACTAGTTCTGTAGAGGGGGTCAGAGGTGGGGTTGATAGACCTGGTAACTAGTTCTGTAGAGGGGGTCAGAGGTGGGGTTGATAGACCTGGTAACTAGTTCTGTAGAGGGGGTCAGAGGTGGGGTTGATAGACCTGGTAACTAGTTCTGTAGAGGGGTCAGAGGTGGGGTTGATAGACCTGGTAACTAGTTCTGTAGAGGGGGTCAGAGGTGGGGTTGATAGACCTGGTAACTAGTTCTGTAGAGGGGGTCAGAGGTGGGGTTGATAGACCTGGTAACTAGTTCTGTAGAGGGGTCAGAGGTGGGGTTGATAGACCTGGTAACTAGTTCTGTAGAGGGGGGTCAGAGGTGGGGTCAATAGACCTGGTAACTAGTTCTGTAGAGGGGTCAGAGGTGGGGTTGATAGACCTGGTAACTAGTTCTGTAGAGGGGGGTCAGAGGTGGGGTTGATGAACCTGGTAACTAGTTCTGTAGAGGGGTCAGAGGTGGGGTTGATAGACCTGGTAACTAGTTCTGTAGAGGGGTCAGAGGTGGGGTTGATAGACCTGGTAACTAGTTCTGTAGAGGGGTCAGAGGTGGGGTTGATAGACCTGGTAACTAGTTCTGTAGAGGGGGTCAGAGGTGGGGTTGATAGACCTGGTAACTAGTTCTGTAGAGGGGGGTCAGAGGTGGGGTTGATAGACCTGGTAACTAGTTCTGTAGAGGGGGGTCAGAGGTGGGGTTGATAGACCTGGTAACTAGTTCTGTAGAGGGGGGTCAGAGGTGGGGTTGATAGACCTGGTAACTAGTTCTGTAGAGGGGGGTCGGAGGTGGGGTTGATAGACCTGGTAACTAGTTCTGTAGAGGGGGGTCAGAGGTGGGGTTGATAGACCTGGTAACTAGTTCTGTAGAGGGGGGTCAGAGGTGGGGTTGATAGACCTGGAATATTATCCATCATCATCATTAGCTCTTCTCAGTAGATTACATGGTGATGGACAGAGACAGTATGTCTCCACTACTCCAGTAGAATAGCTCTTCTCAGTAGATTACATGGTGATGGACAGAGACAGTATGTCTCCACTACTCCAGTAGAATAGCTCTTCTCAGTAGGTTACATGGTGATGGACAGAGACAGTATGTCTCCACTACTCCAGTAGAATAGCTCTTCTCAGTAGATTACATGGTGATGGACAGAGACAGTATGTCTCCACTACTCCAGTAGAATAGCTCTTCTCAGTAGATTACATGGTGATGGACAGAGACAGTATGTCTCCACTACTCCAGTAGAATAGCTCTTCTCAGTAGATTACATGGTGATGGACAGAGACAGTATGTCTCCACTACTCCAGTAGAATAGCTCTTCTCAGTAGATTACATGGTGATGGACAGAGACAGTATGTCTCCACTACTCCAGTAGAATAGCTCTTCTCAGTAGATTACATGGTGATGGACAGAGACAGTATGTCTCCACTACTCCAGTAGAATAGCTCTTCTCAGTAGATTACATGGTGATGGACAGAGACAGTATGTCTCCACTACTCCAGTAGAATAGCTCTTCTCAGTAGATTACATGGTGATGGACAGAGACAGTATGTCTCCACTACTCCAGTAGAATAGCTCTTCTCAGTAGATTACATGGTGATGGACAGAGACAGTATGTCTCCACTACTCCAGTAGAATAGCTCTTCTCAGTAGATTACATGGTGATGGACAGAGACAGTATGTCTCCACTACTCCAGTAGAATAGCTCTTCTCAGTAGGTTACATGGTGATGGACAGAGACAGTATGTCTCCACTACTCCAGTAGAATAGCTCTTCTCAGTAGATTACATGGTGATGGACAGAGACAGTATGTCTCCACTACTCCAGTAGAATAGCTCTTCTCAGTAGGTTACATGGTGATGGACAGAGAGAATGGACCAGTGAGACAACACCCCCCCCAGGACAGTAACTCACCTCAGGCTGGGGTGAGGAGGCTACAGTATCTAGAACCAGTGAGACAACAACCCCCCCTCCCCCCCAGGACAGTGTCTCACCTCAGGGTGGGGTGAGGAGGCTACAGTATCTAGAATCAGTGAGACAACAACCCCCCTCCCCCCAGGACAGTGTCTCACCTCAGGCTGGGGTGAGGAGGCTACAGTATCTAGAATCAGTGAGACAACATCCCCCCCCCCCTCCCCCAGGACAGTGTCTCACCTCAGGCTGGGGTGAGGAGGCTACAGTATCTAGAATCAGTGAGACAACAACCCCCTCCCCCCAGGACAGGTTCTGTTGTTCCCAGATGGCAGCGAGGTCATTAGCTCAGTACCTAACTGTGTCGATGGTGGTCAGTCACCAGGGGGCGAAGTCAAGCTGATCAACTTGTTGTTCCTGGTTGGATTTGGTGGGATTAAAAAACGAAATCTCTTCCATTTCATTTTATTGGGACTTTGTAGATTTGTGTATAACATTTACATTTACATTTAAGTCATTTAGCAGACGCTCTTATCCAGAGCGACTTACTCTCCTATTGCATCAGTTATTGACGATATCCACGTTCACACTTCCTGTTAAACAATAAAATAATGTTTAAATTAATATGTATTTACACACTTTAACGTAATTACAAACCGTCGTTAAAAGCACATGAATCAGATTTACTCAGATTTGTCCTAAAATCCTAGAATATCATCTCATCAGAATGATAATCTGATCATGTCTCAGTGACACCTGGCGCCTCAGTCACCCTGGCACCTCAGTCACCCTGGCGCCTCAGTCACCCTGGCACCTCAGTCACCCTGGCACCTCAGTCACTCTGGCACCTCAGTCACCCTGGCACCTCAGTCACCCTGGCACCTCAGTCACCCTGGCACCTCAGTCACCCTGGCACCTCAGTCACCCTGGCAACTCAGTCACCCTGGCAACTCAGTCACCCTGGTACCTCAGTCACCCTGGTACCTCAGTCACCCTGACAACTCAGTCACCCTGGTACCTCAGTCACCCTGACAACTCAGTCACCCTGACAACTCAGTCACCCTGACAACTCAGTCACCCTGGCACCTCAGTCACCCTGGTACCTCAGTCACCCTGGCACCTCAGTTCCCCTGGCGCCTCAGTCACCCTGGCGCCTCAGTCACCCTGGCGCCTCAGTCACCCTGGCGCCTCAGTCACCCTGGCACCTCAGTCACCCTGGCACCTCAGTTACCCTGGCACCTCAGTTACCCTGGCAACTCCTCCCATCCCTCTTGCCATTGGTTATCTGGCTACTCATATCCCACATGCCATTGGCCAGCTGTTAAGCCATTCCCACTCAGTGAGAGTGATGCTGATCGCTCTCTCACGATTCACATCATCAGACTGACATACATCTTAGTTGAGAAATCCTATTGGTCAGTCAGAAGGACTAGTCCGGTCCTGTCAGTGTGTTGTGATTGGGCAGCCAGTCTCGTCCAATCATCAGACTGACAGCCAGTTAACAGTCATACCTCCTCCTGTCTCGTCCAATCATCAGACTGACCGCCAGTTAACAGTCATACCTCCACACTGTGTGGTGTCTACTGTCCCAGTCTAATACCACTGTGTCTCAGCCCTGTCTACTGTCCCACTATAATACCACTGTGTCTCAGCCCTGTCTACTGTCCCACTATAATACCACTGTGTCTCAGCCCTGTCTACTGTCCCCACTATAATACCACTGTGTCTCAGCCCTGTCTACTGTCCCCACTATAATACCACTGTGTCTCAGCCCTGTCTACTGTCCCCACTATAATACCACTGTGTCTCAGCCCTGTCTACTGTCCCCACTATAATACCACTGTGTCTCAGCCCTGTCTACTGTCCCCACTATAATACCACTGTGTCTCAGCCCTGTCTACTGTCCCCACTATAATACCACTGTGTCTCAGCCCTGTCTACTGTCCCCACTATAATACCACTGTGTCTCAGCCCTGTCTACTGTCCCCACTATAATACCACTGTGTCTCAGCCCTGTGTGGTGTCTACTGTCCCCACTATAATACCACTGTGTCTCAGCCCTGTCTACTGTCCCCACTATAATACCACTGTGTCTCAGCCCTGTGTGGTGTCTACTGTCCCCACTATAATACCACTGTGTCTCCTGATGTTACCACCACATAGCAGCACAGCTACCTCACTGCTGTTCTACTGTACAGTCAGTCCCTCTGCTGTTCTACAGTCAGACCCTCTGCTGTTCTACAGTCAGTCCCTCTGCTGTTCTACTGTACAGCCAGTCCCTCTGCTGTTCTGCTGTACAGCCAGTCCCTCTGCTGTTCTACTGTACAGCCAGTCCCTCTGCTGTTCTACTGTACAGCCAGTCCCTCTGCTGTTCTACTGTACAGCCAGTCCCTCTGCTGTTCTACTGTACAGTCAGTCCCTCTGCTGTTCTACTGTACAGTCAGTCCCTCTGCTGTTCTACTGTACAGTCAGTCCCTCTGCTGTTCTACAGTCAGTCCTTCTACTGTTCTACAGCCAGTCCCTCTGCTGTTCTACTGTACAGTCAGTCTCTCTGCTGTTCTACTGTACAGTCAGTCTCTCTGCTGTTCTACTGTACAGTCAGTCCCTCTGCTGTTCTACTGTACAGTCAGTCCCTCTGCTGTTCTACAGTCAGTCCCTCTGCTGTTCTACAGTCAGTCCCTCTGCTGTTCTACTGTACAGTCAGTCCCTCTGCTGTTCTACTGTACAGTCAGTCCCTCTGCTGTTCTACTGTACAGTCAGTCCCTCTGCTGTTCTACTGTACAGCCAGTCCCTCTGCTGTTCTACTGTACAGTCAGTCCCTCTGCTGTTCTACTGTACAGTCAGTCCCTCTGCTGTTCTACTGTACAGTCAGTCCCTCTGCTGTTCTACTTTACAGTCAGTCCCTCTGCTGTTCTACAGTCAGACCCTCTGCTGTTCTACAGTCAGTCCCTCTGCTGTTCTACTGTACAGTCAGTCCCTCTGCTGTTCTACTGTACAGTCAGTCCCTCTGCTGTTATACTGTACAGTCAGTCTCTCTGCTGTTATACTGTACAGTCAGTCCCTCTGCTGTTATACTGTACAGTCAGTCCCTCTGCTGTTCTACTGTACAGTCAGTCCCTCTGCTGTTCTACTGTACAGTCAGTCCCTCTGCTGTTCTACTGTACAGTCAGTCCCTCTGCTGTTCTACAGTCGGTCCCTCTGCTGTTCTACTGTACAGTCGGTCCCTCTGCTGTTCTACTGTACAGTCAGTCCCTCTGCTGTTCTACTTTACAGTCAGTCCCTCTGCTGTTCTACAGTCAGTCCTTCTACTGTTCTACAGCCAGTCCCTCTGCTGTTCTACCGTACAGTCAGTCCCTCTGCTGTTCTACTGTACAGTCAGTCCCTCTGCTGTTCTACTGTACAGTCAGTCCCTCTGCTGTTCTACAGTCGGTCCCTCTGCTGTTCTACTGTACAGTCAGTCCCTCTGCTGTTCTACTGTACAGTCAGTCCCTCTGCTGTTCTACTTTACAGTCAGTCCCTCTGCTGTTCTACAGTCAGTCCTTCTACTGTTCTACAGCCAGTCCCTCTGCTGTTCTACTGTACAGTCAGTCTCTCTGCTGTTCTACTGTACAGTCAGTCTCTCTGCTGTTCTACTGTACAGTCAGTCCCTCTGCTGTTCTACAGTACAGTCAGTCCCTCTGCTGTTCTACAGTCAGTCCTTCTACTGTTCTACAGTCAGACCCTCTGCTGTTCTACTGTACAGTCAGTCCCTCTGCTATTCTATTCTACAGTCAGTCCCTCTGTTGTGTTGTTCTACTGTACAGTCAGTCCCTCTGTTGTTCTACTGTACAGTCAGTCCCTCTGCTGTTCTACTGTACAGTCAGTCTCTCTGCTATTCTATTCTACAGTCAGTCCCTCTGCTGTTCTACTGTACAGTCAGTCCCTCTGCTATTCTATTCTACAGTCAGTCCCTCTGTTGTGTTGTTCTACTGTACAGTCAGTCCCTCTGCTGTTCTACTGTACAGTCAGTCCCTCTGCTGTTCTACTGTACAGTCAGTCCCTCTGCTGTTCTACAGTCAGTCCCTCTGCTGTTCTACTGTACAGCCAGTCCCTCTGCTGTTCTGTTCTACAGTCAGACCCTCTGCTGTTCTACTGTACAGTCAGTCCCTCTGCTGTTCTACAGTCAGTCCCTCTGCTGTTCTACTGTACAGCCAGTCCCTCTGCTGTTCTACTGTACAGTCAGTCCCTCTGCTGTTCTACTGTACAGTCAGTCCCTCTGCTGTTCTACTGTACAGTCAGTCCCTCTGCTGTTCTACTGTACA
>NW_025748492.1:32500-34360 GCF_021184085.1 Oncorhynchus gorbuscha
TTATGTTTTTATTTATTTATATAACCTTTTATTTAACTAGGCAACTCAGTTAAGAGCAAATTCTTATTTACAATGACGGCCAAACCTGGACGACGCTGGGCCAATTGTGTGCCACCCTATGGGACTCCCGATCACGGCTGGTTGTGATACAGCCTGGATTCGAACCAGGGTGTCTGTAGTGAAGCCTCTAGCACTGAGATGCAGTGTCTTAGACCACTGACCCAGGGTCTGTAGTAACACCTCTACCACTGAGATGCAGTGTCTTAGACCACTGACCCAGGGTCTGTAGTAACACCTCTACCACTGAGATGCAGTGTCTTAGACCACTGACCCAGGGTCTGTAGTGACACCTCTACCACTGAGATGCCTTAGACCACTGACCCAGGGTCTGTAGTGACGCCTCTAGTACTGAGATGCAGTGTCTTAGACCACTGACCCAGGGTCTGTAGTAACACCTCTACCACTGAGATGCTTCTTAGATCATCTTTATTCTCCAGTCTTCTGATGTTCACAGGATCGGTCTCAGAACGGATCAACGCACCGTTTAGGGGTCGATTCCAAATGAAGTTTCAGCCACAATTATTCACTGCGTTTCTCAAGGACACAGGCCTAAATTACACCACTGTTCTGCGTCCTCAAGACAGATGTCCTCTACTCTACCACTTACTCTGAATGTACTCTGCATGTGTTAATATATATATTATATTATATATTTGGATTTGACCCAGAACTCTGTGATTAATGTTCTGGTTCATTAGACTGAATATCAACAATATCGTCCCAACCAGGTTGGGTTCCCTTCCACCTGGGAGTACCTCGGAAATTCAATTAAATCTCAAATTGATTTACAATATTAGTTTCATTAGATTTGATATTACTTTATACACCTATTAAATCAAATGTAAATTGATTTAGCTACTCCTATTCATTTCCCCGCTATGAACAGCGATGTAAAAATCCTCCCGTGGGCCTGTAGCTACTTAGACGTGTTACCGACGGTAACAAGAGTTGAATATACAACAGGATAGTAAAACCAAGGAGATGACTTGATGAATGTGCTGAAAGATACAGGAGACTGTTCTGCCTTGTTATTATTTGACCATGCTGGTCATTTATGAACATCTTGGCCATGTTCTGTTATAATCTCCACCCGGCACAGCCAGAAGAGGACTGGCCACCCCACATAGCCTGGTTCCTCTCTAGGTTTCTTCCTAGGTTTTGGCCTTTCTAGGGAGGTGGCTGATGTACCATGGGTAGTTTTCTCTAAGAACACGTGGCTGATGTACCATGGGTAGTTTTCTATAGGAACACGTGGCTGATGTACCATGGGTAGTTTTCTATAGGAACACGTGGCTGATGTACCATGGGTAGTTTTCTCTATGAACACGTGGCTGATGTACCATGGGTAGTTTTCAATAGGAACACGTGGCTGATGTACCATGGGTAGTTTTCTCTAGGAACACGTGGCTGATGTACCATGGGTAGTTTTCTATAGGAACACGTGGCTGATGTACCATGGGTAGTTTTCTATAGGAACACATGGCTGATGTACCATGGGTAGTTTTCTATAGGAACACATGGCTGATGTACCATGGGTAGTTTTCTATAGGAACACGTGGCTGATGTACCATGGGTAGTTTTCTATAGGAACACGTGGCTGATGTACCATGGGTAGTTTTCTATAGGAACACATGGCTGATGTACCATGGGTAGTTTTCTATAGGAACACGTGGCTGATGTACCATGGGTAGTTTTCTATAGGAACACGTGGCTGATGTACCATGGGTAGTTTTCTATAGGAACACGTGGCTGATGTACCATGGGTAGTTTTCTATAGGAACACGTGGCTGATGTACCATG
>NW_025748493.1:0-7500 GCF_021184085.1 Oncorhynchus gorbuscha
GTACACACACACACACACACACACACACACACACACACACACACACACACACACACACACACACACACACACACACACACACACACACACACACACACACACACACACACACACACACAGAGACCCATACACACACCATAAAAATAAAAATAATTTCCACCCCATTCATTACCACTGATCCCCCATGCACTACCACTGATCCCCCATTCACTACCACTGATCCCCATTCACTACCACTGATCCCCATTCACTACCACTGATCCCCCATTCACTACCACTGATCCCCCATTCACTACCACTGATCCCCCATTCACTACCACTGATCCCCCATTCACTACCACTGATCCCCATTCACTACCACTGATCCCCCATTCACTACCACTGATCCCCCATTCACTACCACTGATCCCCCATTCACATTACTACCACTGATCCCCCATTCACATTACTACCACTGATCCCCCATTCACATTACTACCACTGATCCCCCATTCACATTACTACCACTGACCCCCATTCACTTTACTACCACTGATCCCCCATTCACATTACTACCACTGATCCCCCATTCACATTACTACCACTGATCCCCATTCACATTACTACCACTGACCCCATTCACTTTACTACCACTGATCCCCCATTCACATTACTACCACTGATCCCCCATTCACATTACTACCACTGATCCCCATTCACTACCACTGATCCCCCATTCACTTTACTACCACTGATCACCCATTCACATTACTACCACTGATCCCCCATTCACATTACTACCACTGATCCCCCATTCACATTACTACCACTGATCCCCCATTCACTACCACTGATCCCCATTCACTTTACTACCACTGATCCCCATTCACTACCACTGATCCCCATTCACTACCACTGATCCCCCATTCACTACCACTGATCCCCCATTCACTACCACTGATCCCCCATTCACTACCACTGATCCCCCATTCACTACCGCTGATCCCCCATTCACTACCACTGATCCCCCATTCACATTACTACCACTGATCCCCCATTCACATTACTACCACTGATCCCCCATTCACATTACTACCACTGATCCCCATTCACTACCACTGATCACCCATTCACATTACTACCACTGATCCCCCATTCACTTTACTACCACTGATCACCCATTCACATTACTACCACTGATCCCCCATTCACATTACTACCACTGATCCCCCATTCACATTACTACCACTGATCCCCCATTCACATTACTACCACTGATCCCCCATTCACTACCACTGGATCCCCCATTCACTACCACTGATCCCCCATTCACATTACTACCACTGATCCCCCATTCACATTACTACCACTGATCCCCCATTCACATTACTACCACTGATCCCCCATTCACATTACTACCACTGATCCCCCATTCACATTACTACCACTGATCCCCCATTCACTTTACTACCACTGATCACCAATTCACTTCACTACCACTGATCCCCCATTCACATTACTACCACTGATCCCCCATTCACATTACTACCACTGATCCCCCATCTGGCTAATACTACCACTGATCCCCCATTCACTTGTATTTACCACTGATCACCCATTCACATTACTACCACTGATCCCCATTCACATTTACTACCACTGATCCCCCATTCACATTACTACCACTGATCCCCATTCACATTACTACCACTGATCCCCATTCACTTTATTACCACTGATCCCCATTCACATTTACTCACCACTGATCCCCCATTCACATTACTACCACTGATCCCCCATTCACATTACTACCACTGATCCCCCATTCACATTTACTACCACTGATCCCCCATTCACATTACACATTGCCACTGACTTCATTCACTTTACTACCACTGATCCCATTCACTCACCACTGATCCCCATTCCCCATTCCCCATTCACTTTACCACCACTGATTACTACCACTGATCCCCATTCCCACTTCCCATTACTACCACTGATCCCATTCACTTTACTACCACTGATCACCCATTCTGATCCCCCATTACTACCACTGATCCCCCATTCACATTACTACCACTGATCCCCCATTCACATTACTACCACTGATCCCCCATTTGCCACACTGATCCCCCATTCACTACCACTGATCACCCATTCACATTACTACCACTGATCCCCCATTCACTTTACTACCACTGATCACCCATTCACATTACTACCACTGATCCCCCATTCATTACTACCACTGATCCCCCATTCATTACTACCACTGATCCCCCATTCACATTACTACCACTGATCCCCCATTCACTACCACTGATCCCCCATTCACTACCACTGATCCCCATTCACATTACTACCACTGATCCCCCATTCACATTACTACCACTGATCCCCCATTCACATTACTACCACTGATCCCCATTCACTTGATCCCCCATTCACATTACTACCACTGATCCCCATTCACTACCACTGATCACCAATTCACATTACTACCACTGATCCCCATTCATTACTACCACTGATCCCCATTCACATTACTACCACTGATCCCCCATTCACATTACTACCTACTGATCCCCATTCACTTTACTACCACTGATCACCCATTCACTTTACTACCACTGATCCCCATTCACATTACTACCACTGATCCCCATTCACTCCCCCATTACTACCACTGATCCCATTCACTTTACTACCACTGATCCCCATTCACATTACTAGATCCCCCATTCACATTACTACTGATCCCCCATTCACATTACTACCACTGATCCCCCATTCACATTTACTACCACTGATCCCCCATTCACATTACTACCACTGATCCCCCATTCACTTGATTACTACCACTGATCCCCATTCACATTATCCCCCATTCATTACTACCACTGATCCCCCATTCACTTTACTACCACTGATCCCCATTCACATTACTACCACTGATCTCCATTCACATTACTACTACTGATCCCCATTCCTACCACTGATCCCCCATTCCACATTACTACCACTGATCCCCATTCACTACCACTGATCCCCATTCACTACCACTGATCCCCCATTCACTACCACTGATCCCCCCATTCACTACCACTGATCCCCCATTCACTACCACTGATCCCCATTCACTACCACTGATCCCCCATTCACTACCACTGATCCCCATTCCTACCACTGATCCCCCATTCACATTACTACCACTGATCCCCCATTCACATTACTACCACTGATCCCCCATTCACATTACTACCACTGATCCCCCATTCACATTACTACCACTGATCCCCCATTCACTACCACTGATCACCCATTCATTACTACCACTGATCCCCCATTCACTACCACTGATCCCCATTCACATTACTACCACTGATCCCCATTCACATACCACTGATCCCCATTCACTACCACTGATCCCCATTCACATTACTACCACTGATCCCCCATTCACATTACTACCACTGATCCCCCATTCACTTTACTACCACTGATCCCCCATTCACATTACTACCACTGATCCCCATTCACATTACTACCACTGATCCCCATTCACATTACTACCACTGATCCCCCATTCACATTACTACCACTGATCCCCCATTCACATTACTACCACTGATCCCCCATTCACTTTACTACACTGATCCCCCATTCACTCATCCCCATTCACATTACTACCACTGATCCCCCATTCATTACTACCACTGGATCCCCATTCACTACCACTGATCCCCCATTCACATTCACTACCACTGATCCCCCATTCACATTACTAATAATTGACTACCACTGATCCCACATTCACACCACTGATCCCCATTCTACCACTGATCCCCCATTCACTACCACTGATCCCCCATTCACATTACTACCACTGATCCCCCATTCACATTACTACCACTGATCCCCATTCACATTACTACCACTGATCCCCCATTCACTTTACTACCACTGATCCCCATTCACATTACTACCACTGGATCCCCCATTCACTACCACTGATCCCCATTCACATTACTACCACTGATCCCCCATTCACATTACTACCACTGATCCCATTCACTTTACTACCACTGATCACCCATTCACATTACTACCACTGATCCCCATTCACATTACTACCACTGATCCCCATTCACTACCACTGATCCCCCATTCCATTACTACCACTGATCCCCCATTCACTTTACTACCATGATCCCCATTACCACTGATCCCCATTCACATTACTACCACTGATCCCCCATTCACTTTACTACCACTGATCACCCATTCATTACTACCACTGATCCCCCATTCACATTACTACCACTGATCCCCATTCACCCCATTCACATTACTACCACTGATCCCCCATTCACATTACTACCACTGATCCCCCATTCACTTTATTACCACTGATCACCCATTCACATTACTACCACTGATCCCCCATTCACATTACTACCACTGATCCCCCATTCATTACTACCACTGATCCCCCATTCACATTACTACCACTGATCCCCATTCCCATTACTACCACTGATCCCCATTCACATTTACTACCACTGATCACCCATTCACATTACTACCACTGATCCCATTACTACCACCATTCACATTACTACCACTGATCCCCCATTCACATTACTACCACTGATCCCCCATTCACATTACTACCACTGATCCCCCATTCACTGATCCCCCATTCACTTTACTACCACTGATCACCCATTCACTTTACTACCACTGATCCCCCCATTCATTACTACCACTGATCCCCCATTCACATTACTACCACTGATCCCCCATTCCCATTCACTGCATTACTACCACTGATCACCCATTCACATTACTACCACTGATCCCCATTCACATTACTACCACTGATCCCCCATTCACTACCACTGATCCCCATTCACATTACTACCACTGATCCCCCATTCACATTACTACCCACCTGATCCCCATTCACTTTACTACCACTGATCACCCATTCACATTACTACCACTGATCCCCCATTCACATTACTACCACTGATCCCCATTCACATTACTACCACTGATCCCCCATTCACATTACTACCACTGATCCCCATTCACTACCACTGATCCCCATTCACATTACTACCACTGATCCCCCATTCACATTACTACCACTGATCACCCATTCACTCACATTACTACCACTGATCCCCCATTCACATTACTACCACTGATCCCCCATTCACATTACTACCACTGATCCCCATTCACATTACTACCACTGAATCCCCCATTCCCCATTCACTTTACTACCACTGATCACCCATTCACTTCACTACCACTGATCCCCATTCACATTACTACCACTGATCCCCCATTCACATTACTACCACTGATCCCCCATTCACATTACTACCACTGATCCCCCATTCACATTTACTACCACTGATACCATTCACATTACTACCACTGATCCCCCATTCACATTTACTACCACTGATCCCCCATTCACATTACTACCACTGATCCCCCATTCACATTACTACCACTGATTCCCATGATCCCCATTCACATTACTACCACTGGATCCCCATTCACTACCACTGATCCCCCCATTCACATTACTACCACTGATCCCCATTCACATTACTACCACTGATCCCCATTCACTTTACTACCACTGATCTGATCCCCCATTCACATTACTACCACTGATCCCATTCATTACTACCACTGATCCCCCATTCACATTACTACCACTGATCCCCATTCACATTCTGACATTCACTACCACTGATCCCCATTCACTACCACTGATACTACTACCACTGATCCCCCATTCACTTTACTACTACTGATCCCATTCACATTACTACCACTGATCCCCATTACCACTGATCCCCCATTACTACCACTGATCCCCATTCACATTAATACCACTGATCCCCCCCCCATTCACATTACTACCACTGATCCCCCATTCACATTACTACCACTGATCCCCCCATTCACATTCACTACCACTGATCCCCCATTCACATTACTACCACTGATCCCCCATTCACATTACTACCACTGATCCCCCATTCACTCACTGATTCATTCACTACCACTGATCCCCCATTCATCCCCCCATTACTACCACTGATCCCCCATTCACTACCACTGATCCCCATTCACTACCACTGATCCCCCATTCACTACCACTGATCCCCATTCACTACCACTGATCCCCATTCATTACTACCACTGATCCCCATTCACTACCACTGATCCCCCATTCACTACTACCACTGATCCCCATTCACATTACTACCACTGATCCCCCATTCACTACCACTGATCCCCCATTCACATTACTACCACTGATCCCCCATTCACATTACTACCACTGATCCCCCATTCACATTACTACCACTGATCCCCCATTCACTACCACTGATCCCCCATTCACATTACTACCACTGATCCCCCATTCACATTACTACCACTGATCCCCCATTCACATTACTACCACTGATCCCATTCCATTCACTACCACTGATCCCCCATTCACATTACTACCACTGATCCCCCATTCACATTACTACCACTGATCCCCATTCACATTACTACCACTGATCCCCCATTCACATTACTACCACTGATCCCCATTCACATTACTACCACTGATCCCCATTCACATTACTACCACTGATCCCCATTCACATTACTACCACTGATCCCCATTCACATTACTACCACTGATCCCCCATTCACTACCACTGATCCCCCATTCACATTACTACCACTGATCCCCATTCATTACTACCACTGATCCCCATTCACATTACTACCACTGATCCCCATTCACATTACTACCACTGATCCCCATTCACATTACTACCACTGATCCCCCATTCACTACCACTGATCACCCATTCACATTACTACCACTGATCCCCATTCACATTACTACCACTGATCCCCCATTCACTACCACTGATCCCCCATTCACTACCACTGATCCCCCATTCACTTTACTACATGATCCCATAATCATTTTAGACCCAAGCCACCCCCTGTACCTGGACTTTGACTTACTCTCCTCTGGGTGCAGGTATAGAGCACCCTCAGCAGGTAAAACACCCTCAGCAGGTAAAACAACCCCTCAGCAGGTAAAAAACACCTCTCAGCAGGTAAACACCTCTCAGCAGGTAAAACACCCCTCAGCAGGTAAAACACCCCTCAGCAGGTAAAACACACTCTCAGCAGGTAAAACACCTCTCAGCAGGTAAAACACCTCTCAGCAGGTAAAACACCTCTCAGCAGGTAAAACACCCCAGGTAAAACACCTCTCAGCAGGTAAAACACCTCTCAGCAGGTAAAACACCTCTCAGCAGGTAAAAACAGAACGAGACAATCATTTGTGCCAGGGTGTGACATCCTCCTGAATAGCTCGGGTGAATGTTCCCATTGACTCCGTAAGGCCAGCATGCTATTCTTTTTCTTCTTTTCATTTAAGGTTTTATTTCTTATTTCTTTACTATTATAATTTTT
>NW_025748493.1:15000-34356 GCF_021184085.1 Oncorhynchus gorbuscha
TAGACCCAGACCCAGAGTATATATCTAGACCCAGTGTATCTATCTAGACCCAGTATATCTATCTAGACCCAGAACCAGTGTATCTATCCAGACCCAGAGTATCTATCTAGACCCAGAACCAGTGTATCTATCCAGACCCAGAGTATATATCTAGACCCAGACCCAGTGTATCTATCTAGACCCAGACCCAGAGTATCTATCTAGACCCAGACCCAGTGTATCTATCTAGACCCAGAACCAGTGTATCTATCCAGACCCAGAGTATCTATCTAGACACAGACCCAGTGTATCTATCTAGACCCAGAACCAGTGTATCTATCTAGACCCAGACCCAGTGTATATATCTAGACCCAGTGTATCTATCCAGACCCAGTGTATCTATATAGACCCAGACCCAGTGTATCTACCTAGACCCAGTGTATCTATCTAGACCCAGAACCAGTGTATCTATCTAGACCAGACCCAGTGTATATATCTAGACCCAGTGTATCTATCTAGACCCAGTGTATCTATATAGACCCAGACCCAGTGTATCTACCTAGACCCAGTGTATCTATCTAGACCCAGACCCAGTGTATCTATCTCAGATCCAGACCCAGTGTATCTATCTAGACCCAGACCCAGTGTATCTATCTAGAACCAGTGTATCTATCCAAACCCAGACCCAGTGTATCTATCTAGACCCAGTGTATCTGTCTAGAACCAGTGTATATATCTAGACCCAGAGTATCTATCAAGACCCAGTATATCTATCTAGACCCAGACCCAGTGTATCTATCTATAACATAATAATAATAATATAATAATATATGCCATTTAGCAGACGCTTTTATCCAAAGCGACGTACAGTCATGTGTGCATACATTCTAAGTATGGGTGGTCCCGGGATCGAACCCAGTGTATCTATCTAGACATCTGGTATCTATCTAAAACCCAGAGAATATATCTAAACCCAGAGTATCTATCTAGACCCAGAGTATCTATCTAGACCCAGTGTATTTATCTAGACCCAGACCCAGTATATCTATCTAGACCCAGTGTATCTATCTAGAACCAGTGTATCTATCCAGACCCAGACCCAGTGTATCTATCAAGACCAGACCCAGTATATCTATCCAGACCCAGACCCAGTGTATCTTTCCAGACCCAGTGTATCTATCTAGACCCAGTGTATCTATCTAGACCCAGACCCAGTGTATCTATCTAGATCCAGTGTATCTATCTAGACCCAGTGTATCTATCAAGACCCAGACCCAGTGTATCTATCTAGATCCAGACCCAGTGTATCTATCTAGACCCAGAACCAGTGTATCTATCTAGACCCAGACCCAGTGTATATATCTAGACCCCAGTGTATCTATCTAGACCCAGTGTATCTATATAGACCCAGACCCAGTGTATCTACCTAGACCCAGTGTATCTATCTAGACCCAGACCCAGTGTATCTATCTAGATCCAGACCCAGTGTATCTATCTAGACCCAGAACCAGTGTATCTATCTAGACCCAGACCCAGTGTATCTATCTAGACCCAGTATATCTATCCAGACCCAGAGTATCTGTCTAGAAACCAGTGTATATATCCAGACGCAGACCCAGTATATCTATCCAGACCCAGATTCAGTGTATCTATCTAGACCCAGACCCAGTGTATCTATCTAGAACCAGTGTATCTATCCAAACCCAGACCCAGTGTATCTATCTAGATCTCCAGTGTATCTGTCTAGAACCAGTGTATATATCCAGACCCAGTGTATATATCTAGACCCAGAGTATCTATATAGAACCAGTGTATCTATCTAGACCCAGTGTATCTATCTAGACCCAGTGTATCTATCTAGACCCAGAGTATCTATCTAGACCCAGTGTATCTATCTAGACCCAGTGTATCTATCTAGACCCAGACCCAGAGTATATATCTAGACCCAGTGGATCTATCCAGACCCAGACCCAGAGTATCTATCCAGACCCAGAGTATCTATCAAGACCCCAGTGTATCTATCCAGACCCAGACCCAGAGTATATATCTTGACCCAGTGTATCTATCAAGACCCAGTGTATCTATCCAGACCAGACTCCAGAGTATATATCTTGACCCAGAGTATCTATCTAGACCCAGAGTATCTATCCAGACCCAGAGTATATATCTTGACCCAGTGTATCTATCCAGACCCAGAGTATCTATCTAGACCCAGAGTATCTATCCAGACCCAGTGTATCTATCCAGACCCAGAGTATCTATCTAGACCCAGAGTTTATATCTTGACCCAGTGTATCTATCCAGACCCAGACCCAGAGTATATATCTTGACCCAGAGTATCTATCTAGACCCAGAGTATCTATCCAGACCCAGAGTATCTATCTTGACCCAGAGTATCTATCTCCAGACCCAGAGTATATATCCAGACCCAGAGTATCTATCCAGACCCAGATATCTATCCAGACCCAGACCCAGAGTATCTATCCAGACCCAGAGTATCTATCCAGACCCAGAGTATATATCTTGACCCAGAGTATATCTATCTAGACCCAGAGTATCTATCCAGACCCAGAGTATCTATCTAGACCCAGTGTATCTATCTAGACCCAGTGTATCTATCTAGACCCAGAGTATCTATCCAGACCCAGAGTATCTATCTAGACCAGAGTATCTATCCAGACCCAGAGTATCTATCCAGACCCAGAGTATCTATCTAGACCCAGTGTATCTGTCTAGACCCAGAGTATCTATCTAGACCCAGACCCAGAGTATATATCTAGACCCAGAGTATATATCTAGACCAAATTCCAGAGTATATATCTAGACCCAGAGTATATATCTAGACCCAGTGTATCTATCTAGACCCAGTATATCTATCTAGACCCAGAATCAGTGTATCTATCCAGACCCAGAGTATCTATCTAGACCCAGAACCAGTGTATCTATCCAGACCCAGAGTATATATCTAGACCCAGTGTATCTATCTAGACCCAGACCCAGAGTATCTATCTAGACCCAGACCCAGTGTATCTATCTAGACCCAGAACCAGTGTATCTATCCAGACCCAGAGTATCTATCTCAGACACAGACCCAGTGTATCTATCTAGACCCAGAACCAGTGTATCTATCCAGACCCAGAGTATCTATCTAGAGCCAGACCCAGTGTATCTATCTAGACCCAGACCCAGTGTATCTATCCAGACCCTGTGTATCTATCTAGACCCAGACCCAGTGTATCTATCTAGACCCATACCCAGTGTATATATCTAGACCCAGACCCAGTGTATCTATCTAGATTCCAGACCCAGTGTATCTATCCAGACCCAGTGTATCTATCTAGACCCAGACCCAGTGTATCTATATCTAGACCCAGACCCAGTGTATCTATCTAGACCCAGAACCAGTGTATCTATCCAGACCCAGTGTATTTATCAAGACCCAGTATATCTATCCAGACCCAGAGTATATATCTAGACCCAGTGTATATATCTAGACCCAGTATATCTATCCAGACCCAGAGTATATATCTAGACCCAGTATATCTATCCAGACCCAGAGTGTATATCTAGACCCAGTGTATCTATCTAGACCCAGACCCAGTATATCTATCTAGACCCAGAGTATCTATCCAGACCCAGTGTATCTATCTAGACCCAGAGTATCTATCAAGACCCAGTATATCTATCTAGACCCAGACCCAGTGTATCTATATAACATAATAATAATAATATAATAATATATGCCATTTAGCAGACGCTTTTATCCAAAGCGACTTACAGTCATGTGTGCATACATTCTACGTATGGGTGGTCCCGGGATCGAACCCAGTGTATCTATCTAGACATCTGGTATCTATCTAAACCCAGAGAATATATCTAAACTCAGAGTATCTATCTAGACCTTATATCTATCTAGACCCAGTGTATTTATCTAGACCCAGACCCAGTATATCTATCTAGACCCAGTGTATCTATCTAGAACCAGTGTATCTATCCAGACCCAGACCCAGTGTATCTATCAAGACCCAGACCCAGTATATCTATCCAGACCCAGACCCAGTGTATCTTTCCAGACCCAGTGTATCTATCTAGACCCAGTGTATCTATCTAGACCCAGACCCAGTGTATCTATCTAGATCCAGTGTATCTATCTAGACCCAGTGTATCTATCAAGACCCAGACCCAGTGTATCTATCTAGATCCAGACCCAGTGTATCTATCTAGACCCAGAACCAGTGTATCTATCTAGACCCAGACCCAGTGTATATCTCCAGACCCAGTGTATCTATCTAGACCCAGTGTATCTATATAGACCCAGACCCAGTGTATCTACCAGACCCAGTGTATCTATCTAGACCCAGAACCAGTGTATCTATCTAGACCCAGACCCAGTGTATCTATCTAGACCCAGTAAATCTATCCAGACCCAGTGTATCTGTCTAGAACTAGTGTATATATCCAGACCCAGACCCAGTATATCTATCCAGACCCAGATTCAGTGTATCTATCTAGACCCAGACCCAGTGTATCTATCTAGAACCAGTGTATCTATCCAAACCCAGACCCAGTGTATCTATCTAGACCCAGTGTATCTGTCTAGAACCAGTGTATATATCCAGACCCAGTGTATCTATCCAGACCCAGACCCAGTGTATCTATCTAGACCCAGTGTATCTATCCAGACCCAGTGTATCTATCCAGACCCAGTGCTTCATCTACCCAGACCCAGTGTATCTATCCAGACCCAGTGTATCTACCAGACCCAGTGTATCTATCCAGACCCAGTGTATCTATCCAGACCCAGTGTATCTACCCAGACCCAGTGTATCTACCAGACCCAGTGTATCTATCCAGACCCAGTGTATCTACCCAGACCCAGTGTATCTACCCAGACCAGTGTATCTATCCAGACCCAGTGTATCTATCCAGACCCAGTGTATCTACCCAGACCCAGTGTATCTATCTAGACCCAGACCCAGTGTATCTATCCAGACCCAGTGTATCTATCTAGACCCAGTGTATCTATCCAGACCCAGTGTATCTATCTAGACCCAGTGTATCTATCCAGACCCAGACCCAGTGTATCTATCCAGACCCATTGTATCTACCAGACCCAGACCCAGTGTATCTATCTAGACCCAGTGTATCTATCCAGACCCAGTGTATCTATCCAGACCCAGTGTATCTATCCAGACCCAGTATCTATCTCCAGACCCAGCGTATCTATCTAGAACAAGTGTATCTATCAGACCCAGTGTATATATCTAGACCCAGACCCAGTGTATCTATCTAGACCCAGTGTATCTATCCAGACCCAGACCCAGTGTATCTATCTAGACCCAGTGTATCTATCTAGACCCAGACCCAGTGTATCTATCCAGACCCAGTGTATCTATCTAGACCCAGAACCAGTGTATCTATCCAGACCCAGTGTATCTATCTAGACCCAGTGTATCTATCTAGACCCAGACCCAGTGTATCTATCCAGACCCAGTGTATCTATATAGACCCAGTGTATCTATCTAGACCCAGACCCAGTGTATCTATCTAGACCCAGTGTATCTATCTAGACCCAGTGTATATATCTAGATTCCAGACCCAGTGTATCTATCTAGACCCAGTGTATCTATCTAGACCCAGTGTATCTATCTAGACCAAGACCCAGTGTATCTATCTAGACCCAGACCCAGCATATCTATCTAGACCCAGCGTATCTATCTAGACCCAGTGTATCTATCTAGACCCAGTGTATCTATCTAGACCCAGACCCAGTGTATCTATCTAGACCCAGTGTATCTATCTAGACCCAGTGTATCTATCTAGAACCAGTGTATCTATCTAGACCCAGAACCAGTGTATCTATCTAGACCCAGTGTATCTATCTAGACCCAGACCCAGTATATCTATCTAGACCCAGTGTATGTATCCAGACCCAGACCCAGTGGATCTATCTAGACCCAGACCCAGTGTATCTATCTAGACCCAGAACCAGTGTATCTATCCAGACCCAGTGTATCTATCTAGACCCAGTGTATCTATCTAGACCCAGACCCAGTGTATCTATCCAGACCCAGTGTATCTATATAGACCCAGTGTATCTATCTAGACCCAGACCCAGTGTATCTATCTAGACCCAGTGTATCTATCTAGACCCAGTGTATATATCTAGACCCAGACCCAGTGTATCTATCTAGACCCAGACCCAGTGTATCTATCTAGACCCAGACCCAGTGTATCTATCCAGACCCAGACCCAGTGTATCTATCTAGACCCAGTGTATCTATCTAGACCAGACTCCAGTGTATCATCCAGACCCAGTGTATCTATCTAGACCCAGAACCAGTGTATCTATCCAGACCCAGTGTATCTATCTAGACCCAGTGTATCTAGACCCAGACCCAGTGTATCTATCCAGACCCAGTGTATCTATATAGACCCAGTGTATCTATCTAGACCCAGACCCAGTGTATCTATCTAGACCCAGTGTATCTATCTAGACCCAGTGTATATATCTAGACCCAGACCCAGTGTATCTATCTAGCCCAGTGTATCTATCTAGACCCAGTGTATCTATCTAGACCAAGACCCAGTGTATCTATCTAGACCCAGACCCAGCATATCTATCTAGACCCAGCGTATCTATCTAGACCCAGTGTATCTATCTAGACCCAGTGTATCTATCTCCAGACCCAGACCCAGTGTATCTATCCAGACCCAGTGTATCTATCTAGAACCAGTGTATCTATCTAGACCCAGAACCAGTGTATCTATCTAGACCCAGTGTATCTATCTAGACCCAGACCCAGTGGATCTATCTAGACCCAGACCCAGTGTATCTATCTAAACCCAGACCCAGTGGATCTATCCAGACCCAGTGTATCTATCTAGACCCAGACCCAGTGTATCTATCTAGACCCAGACCCAGTGTATCTATCCAGACTCCAGTGTATCTATCTAGACCCAGTGTATCTATCTAGACCCAGAGCCAGTGTATCTATCCAGACCCAGTGTATCTATCTAGACCCAGACCCAGTATATCTATCTAGACCCAGTGTATCTATCTAGACCCAGACCCAGTGTATCTATCCAGACGCAGTGTATCTATCTAGACCCAGAACCAGTGTATCTATCCAGACCCAGTGTATCTATCTAGAACCAGTGTATCTATCTAGACCCAGTGTATCTATCCAGACCCAGCGTATCTATCTAGAACCAGTGTATCTATCTAGACCCAGTGTATCTATCTAGACCCAGACCCAGTGTATCTATCTAGACCCAGAACCAGTGTATCTATCCAGACCCAGTGTATCTATCTAGAACCAGTGTATCTATCTAGACCCAGTGTATCTATCCAGACCCAGCGTATCTATCTAGAACCAGTGTATCTATCTAGAACCAGTGTATCTATCTAGACCCAGACCCAGTGGATCTATCCAGACCCAGTGTATATATCTAGACCCAGACCCAGTGTATCTATATATACCCAGACCCATTGCATCTATCTAAACCCCAGACCCAGTGTATCTATATAGACCCAGACCCAGTGTATCAATCTAGACCCAGACCCAGTGTATCTATCTAGACCCAGTGTATCTATCAACACCCAGTGTATATATCTAGACCCCAGACACAGTGTATCTATCTAGACCCAGACCCAGTGTATCTATCTAGACCCAGTGTATCTATCAGACCCAGACCCAGTGTATCTATCCAGACCCAGTGTATCTATCCAGACCCAGTGTATCTATCTAGACCCAGACCAGGTGTATCTATCCAGACCCAGTGTATCTATCCAGACCCAGTGTATCTATCCAGACCCAGACCCAGTGTATCTATCTAGACCCAGACCCAGTGTATCTATCTAGACCCAGTGTATCTATCCAGACCCAGTGTATCTACCCAGACCCAGTGTATCTATCCAGACCCAGTGTATCTATCCAGACCCAGTGTATCTATCCAGACCCAGACCCAGTGTATCTATCTAGACCCAGTGTATCTATCCAGACCCAGTGTATCTATCTAGACCCAGACCCAGTGTATATATCTCCAGACCCAGTGTATCTATCCAGACCCAGTGTATCTATCCAGACCCAGACCCAGTGTATCTATCCAGACCCAGTGTATCTATCTAGACCCAGACCCAGTGTATCTATCTAGACCCAGTGTATCTATCCAGACCCAGTGTATCTACCCAGACCCAGTGTATCTATCCAGACCCAGTGTATCTATCCAGACCCAGTGTATCTATCTAGACCCAGACCCAGTGTATCTATCCAGACCCAGTATCTATATAGACCCAGTGTATCTATCTAGACCCAGACCCAGTGTATCTATCTAGACCCAGTGTATCTATCTAGACCCAGTGTATATATCTAGACCCAGACCAGTGTATCTATCTAGACCCAGACCCAGTGTATCTCTAGACCCAGACCCAGTGTATCTATCCAGACCCAGACCCAGTGTATCTATCTAGACCCAGTGTATCTATCTAGACCCAGACCCAGTGTATCTATCCAGACCCAGTGTATCTATCTAGACCCAGAACCAGTGTATCTATCCAGACCCAGTGTATCTATCTGGAGCCAGTGTATCTATCTAGACCCAGACCCAGTGTATCTATCCAGACCAGTGTGTCAGTGTATCTATCTAGACCCAGACCCAGTGTATCTATCTAGACCCAGTGTATCTATCTAGACCCAGTGTATATATCTAGACCCAGACCCAGTGTATCTATCTAGACCCAGTGTATCTATCTAGACCCAGTGTATCTATCTAGACCAAGACCCAGTGTATCTATCTAGACCCAGACCCAGCATATCTATCTAGACCCAGCGTATCTATCTAGACCCAGTGTATCTATCTAGACCCAGTGTATCTATCTAGACCCAGACCCAGTGTATCTATCTAGACCCAGTGTATCTATCTAGAACCAGTGTATCTATCTAGACCAGGAACCAGTGTATCTATCTAGACCCAGTGTATCTATCTAGACCCAGACCCAGTATATCTATCTAGACCCAGTGTATGTATCTAGACCCAGACCCAGTGGATCTATCTAGATCAGACCCAGTGTATCTATCTAGACCCAGAACCAGTGTATCTATCCAGACCCAGTGTATCTATCTAGACCCAGTGTATCTATCTAGACCCAGACCCAGTGTATCTATCCAGACCCAGTGTATCTATATAGACCCAGTGTATCTATCTAGACCCAGACCCAGTGTATCTATCAGACCCAGTGTATCTATCTAGACCCAGTGTATATATCTAGACCCAGACCCAGTGTATCTATCTAGACCCAGTGTATCTATCTAGACCCAGTGTATCTATCTAGACCAAGACCCAGTGTATCTATCTAGACCCAGACCCAGCATATCTATCTAGACCCAGCGTATCTATCTAGACCCAGTGTATCTATCTAGACCCAGTGTATCTATCTAGACCCAGACCCAGTGTATCTATCTAGACCCAGTGTATCTATCAGACCCAGTGTATCTATCTAGAACCAGTGTATCTATATAGACCCAGAACCAGTGTATCTATCTAGACCCAGTGTATCTATCTAGACCCAGACCCAGTATATCTATCTAGACCCAGTGTATGTATCAGACCCAGACCCAGTGGATCTATCTAGACCCAGACCCAGTGTATCTATCTAAACCCAGACCCAGTGATCTATCTGCAGACCCAGTGTATCTATCTAGACCCAGACCCAGTGTATCTATCTAGACCCAGGCCAGTGTATCTATCCAGACTCAGTGTATCTGCAGACCCAGTGTATCTATCTGAACCCAGACCCAGTGTATCTATCCAGACCCAGTGTATCTATTCAGACCCAGACCCAGTATATCTATCTAGACCCAGTGTATCTATCTCCAGACCCAGTGTATCTATTCCCAGTGTATCTATCTAGGCCAGTGTATCTATCCAGACCCAGTGACTAGAACCAGTGTATCTATCTAGACCCAGTGTATCTATCCAGACCCAGCGTATCTATCTAGAACCAGTGTATCTATCTAGACCCAAGTGTATCATCTAGACCCAGACCCAGTGTATCTATCTAGACCCCCAGTGTATCTATCCAGACCCAGTGTATCTTCAGAACCAGACCCAGACCCAGTGTATCTATCCAGACCCAGCGTATCTATCTAGAACCAGTGTATCTATCTAGAACCAGTGTATCTATCTGACCCAGACCCAGTGATCTATCAGACCAGTGTATATATCTAGACCCAGACCCAGTGTATCTATATATACCCAGACCCATTGCATGTATCTAAACCCAGACCCAGTGTATCTATATAGACCCAGACCCAGTGTATCAATCCAGACCCAGACCCAGTGTATCTATCTAGACCCAGTGTATCTATCAACACCTGTGCAGTGTATATATCCAGACTCCAGACACAGTGTATCTATCTAGACCCAGACCCAGTGTATCTATCTAGACCCAGTGTATCTATCTCCAGACCCAGTGTATCTATCCAGACCCAGTGTATCTATCAGACCCAGTGTATCTATCTAGACCCCCAGTGTATCTATCTAGACCCAGTGTATCTATCCAGACCCAGTGTATCTATCCAGACCCAGACCCAGTGTATCTATCTAGACCCAGACCCAGTGTATCTATCTAGACCCAGTGTATCCCAGACCCAGTGTATCTATCCAGACCCAGTGTATCTATGTGTATCTATCCAGACCCAGTGTATCTATCCAGACCCAGACCAGTGTATCTATCTAGACCCAGTGTATCTATCCAGACCCAGTGTATCTATCTGAGCCAGACCCAGTGTATATATCTAGACCCAGTGTATCTATCCAGACCCAGTGTATCTATCCAGACCCAGACCCAGTGTATCTATCCAGACCCAGTGTATCTATCTAGACCAGACCCAGTGTATCTATCTGACTCCAGTGTATCTATCCAGACCCAGTGTATCTACCCAGACCCAGTGTATCTATCCAGACCCAGTGTATCTATCCAGACCCAGTGTATCTATCCAGACCCAGACCCAGTGTATCTATCTAGACCCAGTGTATCTATCCAGACCCAGTGTATCTATCCAGACCCAGTGTATCTATCTGACCCAGACCCAGTGTGTCTATCTAGACCCAGTGTATCTACCCAGTGTATCTATCCAGACCCAGTGTATCTATCTAGACCCAGACCCAGTGATCTATCTGACCTCCAGTGTATCTATCAGACCCAGTGTATCTACCAGACCCAGTGTATCTATCCAGACCCAGTGTATCTATCAGACCCAGACCCAGTGTATCTATCTAGACCCAGTGTATCTATCCAGACCCAGTGTATCTATCCAGACAGTGTATCTATCTAGACCCAGCACTCCAGTGTATCTATTCAGACCCAGTGTATCTATCCAGACCCAGACCCAGTGTATCTATCTAGACCCAGTGTATCTATCCAGACCCAGTGTATCTATCTAGACCCAGACCCAGTGTATCTATCCAGACCCAGTGTATCTATCCCGGGACCCAGTGTATCTACAGACCCAGACCCAGTGTATCTACCCAGACCCAGACCCAGTGTATCTACCAGACCCAGTGTATCTACCCAGACCCAGTGTATCTACCCCAGACCAGTGTATCTACTTCCAGACCCAGTGTATCTATCCAGACCCAGTGTATCTACCCAGACCCAGACCCAGTGTATCTATATAGACCCAGACCCAGTGTATCTAGACCCAGACCCAGTGTATCTATCTAGACCCAGTGTATCTATCTAGACCCAGTGTATCTATCAAGACCCAGTGTATCTGTCTAGAGCCAGACACAGTGCATCTATCTAGACCCAGACCCAGTGTATCTATCTAGACCCAGTGTATCTATCCAGACCCAGACAGTGTATTCTATCCAGACCCAGTGTATCTATCCAGACCCAGTGTATCTATGTATCTACCAGACCCAGTGTATCTATCCAGACCCATACCTGCACCCAGTGTATCTGACCCAGTATCTATCCAGACCCAGTGTATCTATCCAGACTCCAGTGTATCTATCAGACCCAGACCCAGTGTATCTATCTAGACCCAGTGTATCTATCCAGACCCAGTGTATCTATCTAGACCCAGACCCAGTGTATATATCTAGACCCAGTGTATCTATCCAGACCCAGTGTATCTATCCAGACCCAGACCCAGTGTATCTATCCAGACCCAGTGTATCTATCTAGACCCAGACCCAGTGTATCTATCTAGACCCAGTGTATCTATCCAGACCCAGTGTATCTACCCAGACCCAGTGTATCTATCCAGGCCAGTGTATCTATCCAGACCCAGTGTATCTATCCAGACCCAGACCCAGTGTATCTATCTAGACCCAGTGTATCTATCCAGACCCAGTGTATCTATCCAGACCCAGTGTATCTATCTAGACCCAGACCCAGTGTATCTATCTAGACCCAGTGTATCTATCCAGACCCAGTGTATCTATCCAGACCCAGTGTATCTATCTGACCCAGACCCAGTGTATCTATCTAGACCCAGTGTATCTATCAGACCCAGTGTATCTACCCAGACCCAGTGTATCTATCCAGACCCAGTGTATCTATCCAGACCCAGACCCAGTGCATCTATCTAGACCCAGTGCCTCTATCCAGACCCAGTGTATCTATCCAGACCAGTGTATCTATCTAGACCCAGACCCAGTGTATCTATCCAGACCCAGTGTATCTATTCAGACCCAGTGTATCTGTCCAGACCCAGACCCAGTGTATCTATCTGACCCAGTGTATCTATCCAGACCCAGTGTATCTATCCAGCCAGACCCCAGTGTATCTATCAGACCAGTGTATCTATCCAGACCCAGTGTATCTACCCAGACCCAGTGTATCTACCCCAGACCCAGACCCAGTGTATCTATCCAGACCCAGTGTGTCTATCCAGACCAGTGTATCTACCCAGACCCAGTGTATCTACCCAGACCCAGTGTGTCTATCCAGACCCAGTGTGTCTACCCAGACCCAGTGTATCTATCAGACCCAGTGTATCTACCCAGACCCAGACAGTGTCTATATGGGGCCCAGACCCAGTGTACTCAATCTAGGACCCAGACCCAGTGTATCTATCTGAACCCAGTGTATCTATCTGAGCCAGTGTATCTATCAAGACCCAGTGTATCTATCTAACCCAGACACAGTGTGTCTATCTGACCCAGACCCAGTGTATCTATCTAGACCCAGTGTATCTATCTAGACCCAGTGTATATATCTAGACCCAGACCCAGTGTATCTATCCAGACCCAGTGTATCTATCCAGACCCAGTGTATCTACCCAGACCCAGTGTATCTACCCAGACCCAGTGTATCTATCCAGACCCAGTGTATCTACCCAGACCCAGTGTATCTATCCAGACCCAGTGTATCTATCCAGACCCAGTGTATCTACCCAGACCCAGTGTATCTATCTAGACCCAGACCCAGTGTATCTATCCAGACCCAGTGTATCTATCTAGACCCAGTGTATCTATCCAGACCCAGTGTATCTATCTAGACCCAGTGTATCTATCCAGACCCAGACCCAGTGTATCTATCCAGACCCAGTGTATCTATGTAGACCCAGTGTATCTATCCAGACCCATTGTATCTACCCAGACCCAGACCCAGTGTATCTAGACCAGTGTATCTATCCAGACCCAGTGTATCTATCCAGACCCAGTGTATCTATCCAGACCCAGACCCAGTGTATCTATCTAGACCCAGTGTATCTATCCAGACCCAGTGTATCTATCCAGACCCAGTGTATCTATCTAGACCCAGACCCAGTGTATCTATCTAGACCCAGTGTATCTATCCAGACCCAGTGTATCTATCCAGACCCAGTGTATCTATCTAGACCCAGACCCAGTGTATCTATCTAGACCCAGTGTATCTATCCAGACCCAGTGTATCTACCCAGACCCAGTGTATCTATCCAGACCCAGTGTATCTATCGAGACCCAGTGTATCTATCCAGACCCAGACCCAGTGTATCTATCTAGACCCAGTGTATCTATCCAGACCCAGTGTATCTATCCAGACCCAGTGTATCTATCTAGACCCAGACCCAGTGTATCTATCCAGACCCAGTGTATCTATTCAGACCCAGTGTATCTATCCAGACCCAGACCCAGTGTCTCTATCTAGACCCAGTGTATCTATCCAGACCCAGTGTATCTATCTAGACCCAGACCCAGTGTATCTATCCAGACCCAGTGTATCTATCCAGACCCAGTGTATCTACCCAGACCCAGTGTATCTACCCAGACCCAGTGTATCTACCCAGACCCAGACCCAGTGTATCTATCCAGACCCAGTGTATCTATCCAGACCCAGTGTATCTACCCAGACCCAGTGTATCTACCCAGACCCAGTGTATCTATCCAGACCCAGTGTATCTACCCAGACCCAGTGTATCTATCCAGACCCAGTGTATCTATCCAGACCCAGTGCATCTACCCAGACCCAGTGTATCTACCCAGACCCAGTGTATCTATCCAGACCCAGTGTATCTACCCAGACCCAGTGTATCTATCTAGACCCAGTGTATCTACCCAGACCCAGTGTATCTATCTAGACCCAGACCCAGTGTATCTACCCAGACCCAGTGCATCTATCTAAACCCAGACCCAGTGTATCTATATAGACCCAGACCCAGTGTATCAATCTAGACCCAGACCCAGTGTATCTATCTAGACCCAGTGTATCTATCTAGACCCAGTGTATCTATCAAGACCCAGTGTATCTATCTAGACCCAGACACAGTTTATCTATCTAGACCCAGACCCAGTGTATCTATCTAGACCCAGTGTATCTATCTAGACCCAGTGTATATATCTAGACCCAGACCCAGTGTATCTATCCAGACGCAGTGTATCTATCTAGACCCAGAACCAGTGTATCTATCCAGACCCAGTGTATCTATCTAGAACCAGTGTATCTATCTAGACCCAGTGTATCTATCCAGACCCAGCGTATCTATCTAGAACCAGTGTATCTATCTAGACCCAGACCCAGTGGATCTATCCAGACCCAGTGTATCTATCTAGACCCAGACCCAGTGTATCTATATATACCCAGACCCAGTGCATCTATCTAAACCCAGACCCAGTGTATCTATATAGACCCAGACCCAGTGTATCTATCTAGACCCAGACCCAGTGTATCTATCTAGACCCAGTGTATCTATCAAGACCCAGTGTATCTATCTAGACCCAGACACAGTGTATCTATCTAGAACCAGACTGATGTCTATCTAGACCCAGTGTATCTATCTAGACCAGTGTATCTATCTAGGAGCCCAGACACAGGTGTATCTATCTAGACCCAGACCCAGTGTATCCTATCTAGACCCAGTGTATCTATCCAGACAGTGTATCTATCCAGAGCCAGTGTATCTATCCAGACCCAGACCCGTGTATGTCTATCTAGACCCAGTGTATCTATCCAGACCCAGTGTATCTATCCAGACCCAGTGTATCACCCAGACCCAGTGTATCTATCAGACCCAGTGTATCTGAGCCAGTGTATCTGCCAGACCCAGTGTATCTATCCAGACCCAGTGTATCTACCCAGACCCAGTGTATCTACCCAGACCCAGTGTATCTATCAGACCCAGTGTATCTCACCCAGACCCAGTGTATCTACCCAGACCCAGTGTATCCAGACCCAGTGTATCTATCCAGACCCAGTGTATCTACCCAGACCCAGTGTATCTATCTAGACCCAGACCCAGTGTATCTATCAGACCAAGTGCTGTCTATCTAGACCAGTGTCTATCCAGACCAGTGTATCTATCTAGAGCCAGTGTATCTATCCAGACCCAGACCCAGTGTATCTATCCAGACCCATTGTATCTACCCAGACCCAGACCCAGACCCAGTGTATCTATCTAGACCCAGTGTATCTATCCAGACCAGTGTGTCTATCCAGACCCAGTGTATCTACCCAGACCCAGACCCAGTGTATCTATCCAGACCAGTGTATCTATCCAGACCCAGACCCAGTGTATCTATCTAGACCCAGTGTATCTATCCAACCAGTGTATCTATCTAGACCCAGACCCAGTGTATCTATCTAGACCCAGTGTATCTATCCAGACCCAGTGTATCTATCCAGACCCAGTGTATCTATCTAGACCCAGACCCAGTGTATCTATCTAGACCCAGTGTATCTATCCAGGGCCAGTGTATCTACCCAGACCCAGTGTATCTATCCAGACCAGTGTATCTATCAGGCCAGTGTATCTATCCAGACCCAGACCCAGTGTATCTATCTAGACAGTGTATCTATCCAGACCCAGTGTATCTATCCAGACCCAGTGTATCTATCTAGACCCAGACCAGTGTATCTGAATCCAGAAGTGTATCTATTCAGACCCAGTGTATCTATCCAGACCCAGACCAGTGTATCTATCTAGACCCAGTGTATCTATCCAGACCCAGTGTATCTATCTAGACCCAGACCCAGTGTATCTATCCAGACCCAGTGTATCTATCAGACCCAGTGTATCTACCCAGACCAGTGTATCTACCCAGACCCAGTGTATCTATCCAGACAGTGTATCTATCCAGACCCAGTGTGTCTACCCAGACCCAGTGTATCTATCCAGACCCAGTGTATCTATCAGACAGTGTATCTACCCAGACCCTGTCTATCCAGACCCAGTGTATCTATCCAGACCCAGTGCATCTACCCAGACCCAGTGCATCTACCCAGACCCAGTGTATCTATCCAGACCCAGTGTATCTACCCAGACCCAGATGTATCTACCCAGACCCAGTGTATCTATCCAGACCCAGTGTATCTACCCAGACCCAGTGTATCTATCTAGACCCAGACCCAGTGTATCTACCCAGACCCAGTGCATCTATCTAAACCCAGACCCAGTGTGTCTATAAGTATCAGCACAGTGTATCAATCTAGACCCAGACCCAGTGTATCTATCTAGACCAGTGTATTTATCTAACCCAGTGTATCTATCAAGACCCAGTGTATCTATCTGAACCCAGACACAGTGTATCTATCTGGGACCCAGACCCAGTGTATCTCTATCTAGACCCAGTGTATCTATCTAGACCCAGTGTATATATCTGAACCCAGACCCAGTGTATCTATCCAGACGCAGTGTATCTATCTAGACCCAGAACCAGTGTATCTATCAGACCCAGTGTATCTATCTAGAACCAGTGTATCTATCTAGACCCAGTGTATCTATCCAGACCCAGCGTATCTATCTAGAACCAGTGTATCTATCTGAGACCCAGACCCATGGATCTATCCAGACCCAGTGTATCTATCTAGACCCAGACCCAGTGTATCTATATATACCCAGACCCAGTGCATCTATCTAACCCAGACCCAGTGTATCTATATAGACCCAGACCCAGTGTATCTATCTAGACCCAGACCCAGTGTATCTATCTAGACCCAGTGTATCTATCAAGACCCAGTGTATCTATCTAGACCCAGACACAGTGTATCTATCCAGAACCAGACTCCAGTGTATCTATCTAGACCCAGTGTATCTATCTAGACCCAGTGTATATATCTAGACCCAGTGTATCTATCTAGACCCAGTGTATCTATCTAGACCCAGACACAGTGTATCTATCTGAACCCAGACCCAGTGTATCTATCTAGACCCAGTGTATCTATCTAGACCCAGTGTATATATCTAGACCAGTGTATATATCTAGACCCAGATCTATCCAGTGTATCTATCAAGACCCAGTGTATCTATCTAGACCCAGACACAGTGTATCTATCTAGACCCAGACCCAGTGTATCTATCTAGACCAGTGTATCTATCCAGACCCAGTGTATCTATCCAGACCCAGTGTATCTATCTGGACCCAGACAGTGTATCTATCTAGACCCAGTGTATCTATCCAGACCCAGTGTATCTACCCAGACCCAGTGTATCTATCCAGACCCAGTGTATCTATCCAGACCCAGTGTATCTATCAGACCCAGACCATGTATCTATCTAGACCCAGTGTATCTATCCAGACCCAGTGTATCTCTATCCAGACCCAGTGTATCTACCCAGACCCAGTGTATCTGTCAGACCCAGTGTGTCTACCCCAGACCCAGTGTATCTATCCAGACCCAGTGTATCTACCCAGGCCCAGTGTATCTACCCAGACCCAATGTATCCATCCAGACCCAGTGTATCTACCCAGACCCAGTGTATCTCCCAGACCCAGTGTATCTATCCAGACCCAGTGTATCTATCCAGACCCAGTGTATCTGCAGACCCAGTGTATCTATCTGAACCCAGACCAGTGTATCTATCCAGACCCAGTGTATCTATCTAGACCCAGTGTATCTATCCAGACCCAGTGTATCTACCCAGACCCAGTGTATCTATCTAGACCCAGACCCAGTGTATCTATCAGACCCAGTGTATCTATCTAGACCCAGTGTATCTATCCAGACCCAGTGTATCTATCTAGACCCAGTGTATCTATCAGACCCAGACCCAGTGTATCTATCCAGACCCAGTGTATCTATGTAGACCCAGTGTATCTATCCAGACCCATTGTATCTACCCAGACCCAGACCCAGTGTATCTATCTAGACCCAGTGTATCTATCAGACCCAGTGTATCTATCCAGACCCAGTGTATCTACCCAGACCCAGACCCAGTGTATCTATCCAGACCCAGTGTATCTACCCAGACCCAGTGTGTATCTATCCAGACCCAGTGTATCTATCCAGACCCAGTGTATCTGGCTTTTCTCTGGCAACATGAGGTATTCATCACAGCGTAGTGTTGCAGAGTGGAGGCGACATTTCTCTTCTTGTGGCATTTGGTTCTGGAATGCGGAGAGGAAGCACAGAGAGAGAGAGAGAGAGAGAGAGAGAGAGAGAGAGAGAGAGAGAGAGAGAGAGAGAGAGAGAGAGAGAGAGGGAGAGAGAGAGAGAGAGAGAGAGAGAGAGAGGCAGAGGGAGAGACAGAGAGAGAAGGCGAGAGATGGGAGAGAGGAGAGAGAGAGGGGGAGGGGAGTGAGATCGGGGAGAGAAGAGGAAGAAAGAGGAGGGGGAGAGAGAGGGGAGAAAGTGAGAGAGAGAGAGAGAGAGAGAGAGAGGGAGAGAAGGAGAATGAGAGAGAGAGAGAGAGAGATAGAGAGGGAGAGAGAGGGGAGAGAGAGTGAGAGCGAGAGTGAGGGGAAGAGTGTGAGAGAGAGAGAGAGAGAGAGAGAGAGAGAGAGAGAGAGAGAGAGAGAGAGAGAGAGAGAGGGAGAGAGTGTGAGAGAGGGATTGAGAGAGGGAGGGAGAGAGAGGGAGAGAGGGAGAGAGAGATAGATAGAGTGAGAGAGATAGATAGTGAGAGAGAGAGAGAGAGAGAGAGAGAGAGAGAGAGAGAGAGAGTGAGA